>NW_025934888.1:0-346 GCF_000764305.2 Hyalella azteca | reverse complement strand
GAACTTGTCTTGTCAGAACACTGTTGTCAGGAACTTGTCTTGTCAGAACACTGTTGTCAGGAACTTATCTTGTCAGAACACTGTTGTCAGGAACTTGTCTTGTCAGAACACTGTTGTCAGGAATTTATCTTGTCAGAACACTGTTGTCAGGAGCTTGTCTTGTCAGAACACTGTTGTCAGGAACTTGTCTTGTCAGAACACAATTGTCAGGAACTTGTCTTGTCAGAACACAATTGTCAGGAACTTGTCTTGTCAGAACACAGTTGTCAGGAACTTGTCTTGTCAGAACACTGTTGTCAGGAACTAGTCTTGTCAGAACACTGTTGTCAGGAACTTTTCTTGTCAG
>NW_025934887.1:0-721 GCF_000764305.2 Hyalella azteca | reverse complement strand
AAATATTGAAAAAATAAACCCCAACAAGAAGGGGGCTATAAGAATAAGATTAAGTAATAATCTCTTGCCTGCCTTAAGTGACACGAGATAATTCGCTCCTCCAAGAAAACCGCCAGCAGAAACAATTGAAATTAAAGCGACACAAAAGAAGAAACAGGAACAAAGAAGAAGGAAGAGTCGTACATAAAGGAGGACTTGAACAATAGACGAAAATTTTCCCGTCAGTCTTGAATAAAAAAAAGTGACATAGGTTATAGTGAATAAAGAAATTAAACTTTGATGACGAAAGCAAGACAGAACGTCCATAACATTTTCTTTACTTTTCATCAAAATCTGACGAGAAATTTTTAACCAACTTCTTGACTTTAGGGTATGCATGCAATGCTACCTTCACGGATATCATGCATTGTAACCCTTAAAGAAATTTTACACTTATGCCATTCAGGATTGCAAAGATTTCTCTACCGATATAATTTTTATTGGAATTTTTTCATTGTTGTAAAAAGCAGGACTTGTTTTAGTCTTCCTCCTTCGATAAGGACGCCTGTCGGAGACCACCACTGCCGTGCTTCAAATAGACCGTAATACCTTCCCTGAAAACCATAGCCTACAACACTTCTTCACCAATACTTTCAAAAAAGTTAAGAGATCGTAAGTTCATCAGCCAATCATTGACGGCCTTTCAAGCAAAATCCACCAATTATAGACAAGAAAATAGAGC
>NW_025934886.1:770832-801759 GCF_000764305.2 Hyalella azteca | reverse complement strand
GAGGGAAGTACTCTAGCCGAAGCGATCTACACATTGTTGGAACTGAACATTAATTTCTAATTCAAGTCATAATTAAATTATTATAGAAGTCTGCTACTAATGCTAAATTTGCTGTTGGAACAGTTGCTATTTTACTACTGTTGCTGTTGCTGCTGTTGTTTGTCAACAGCCAAGCTAGTGACAATTATTTGGCTGGGATTGATGACAAACGACTGGCCTTGACCAACGTCAGTCAACGCCGCTTGGCTGGCGTTAGTCTAGAATATAAGTACAATCAATAGTGAAAACTGTTGCTAGTAACTTAATATTTTAATATATTTCGTGTATATCTTTTCGTGTATCAAACTGTGTTCACATTTTTCATGATACTTGTATTTGAATAACTTTTTATAATAGTTTCAAACTGCTAGTCTCCCAAATATTTTTAATTAAGATATTGCTAATTTAACTGCCTTTTTTTGTTTTATATTCTTGAAGAACTTGCGATTTAAACAGATCATTGATTAATGATTTAAGTATAGATTCGTTTATATTGAATATTGGCGGCATTTGTGTCATGGCGACTCAGGTCATTACGCGAATTTAAATCATTCATTCTAAATAAATTACGAGCTTGACATCATTTCGTTGCAAGAGCATAATTTCGTAAGGGGAGCGTCTGGGCCAGAAATTGAAAATTTGGGCTTTTCATTGTTTTAGGCCAGTGGTTCCCAAAGTGGGCGATATCTCCCCCTAGGGGCGGTGGAAAGATTTTGGGGGGCGATAAAGAAGAAGAGGGCGATAGGGGGGGACGATATATAGTCCGAAGTCGAAGTCAGAAGTTCAAAAGTTTGTTTGACGATTTGTACACAACACGTGCAAGCACATTATGACTCCCAGCGATGGTTTTTTCACCCAGATCTGCTTTGTAACCTCTCCTGGGTTTACGTCTCGGACAAATTAACGGCCGGACTCGCGGCCGGTCTCACGGCCAAATTCCAAATTTGACGATCAAGGAATAACTCTCAAACAAATTGGCTTAACTCGACGACACTTGGTACACGTATTCATTAGGACCTAACGTTAATGTTTAGCTCGTGAAATTTCTTTGAATTTTGCCTTCATTTGTGAGTTATATGGCAATACGGGCCGAAATTCACAGTGATCAAGGAATTTGTTTTAAACTACTGAACAGATTCTAACGAAATTTTGATTTTACAGTCCTAACTACCGAACAGTAATGTTTAGCTTGTGAAAATTTTTTCGATTTTGCATTCGTTCGAGAGTTTTTTTTTCATTTCACCGTCATTCGTGATTCAAACAGAAATATGTGCTTAAATTCGCAGTAATCAAGAAATTTCTTCCAAACTACTGAACAGATTTGAACGAAACTTAGTATTTGAATACCTAAGCTCAGCAACGGTGATGTTAAGCTCGTTACAATTTTTTAAATTTTCCTTCGTTTGCGAGTTATACGGCTATACGTAAACGGCTTTTGGTTAAACCGGCCGGTACAAAAGCCGGTCGTTTCCCCTATAACTGTATAACTCGATAACGAAAGCAAAATATAAAAATTGTCATGAGCTGAACATCATCGTAGGGAGGTTAGGTATTTATATACAAAGTTTCGTTGAAATCTGTTCAGTAGTTTAGAAGAAATTTATTGATCACTGCGAATTTAAGCGACAAATTACCCGGCGATACGGGACGAATATAAGGAAGTGTGAAATAATGAATGACTGTGAAATGAAAAAAAAACTCGCAAACGAAGGCGAAACGGAAAAATTTATTAAAATGTAAACGCAAAAATAAAATCAGCGTTAGGTAGTTAGGAATGTATATTGCAAATTTCGTTCAAATCTGTTCAGTAGTTAGGAAGAAATTCTTTGATCACTGTGGAATTCGGCCTGTATCGCAATATACCTCACGAATTAAGGTGAAATTTAAAAAATTTTCACGAGCTGAACATCACCATTAGGTTCTGATGAATACATGTTCCCAGTTTCATTGAGCGGCGTTCATTAGTTTGGGAGATATTCCTTGATAATTGAATTTGGAGATTGGCCGTGAGACCGGCCACGAGTCCGGCCGTAAATTTGACCGAGACGTCTTAGGCTTCTAGTGCTGAAACAGTTAAAACAGCTGAAAAACATATTGGTTTACTAAATGGGGTTCTATTTGTGAAATACACATTTGTGTTTAACGTTTTTCTTTTAAAATTACAGCGTACTAAATATCAAGAAAGAGGCGTAAATTTTTATATGTCTGTGGGGGGCGCTAGAAATTCACTAGGGAGCCAAAAGGGGCGTCAGCCTGAAAGAGTTTGGGAACCACTGCTTTATACTCATTTTGTTGCGGCTGAGAAGGCGCGTCTAACGCAGCAAGCAGCATGTCTGTGCGTGCTCTAGTTTTTGCGTAAAGCAATTTAAAAAATATATAAAATGAACATTTTTTGTCAATATGTACTGAGATTTCATCAAATTAAATCTGTATTTATAGCTCATTAGTCTCGTTAATTGCAAAGTGTTTGCACTCGTTTGAAAGCCACAAACAAGACGCGTTCATGAAAGTAAATATCACGGATGTACATGCAATAATTTTTGCGTAATGCACTTTTGAACTTATATAAAATGTACATTTTTTATATATTTAAATATCACAAAAAATAAAATTTATAGCTTATTATTCACGTTAAACTGGACAAGAATAAGTCTAAAGACGCGTGCTGGTACCCCAAGTGCAACTAATTGGCAATGGAGAAAGCTTGGGCTAAAATATCTTTCATTTTTTCTGGCACAATCTTCTTTTTTAATAAATTTTACCTATTTGGTTCCCCTGAATAATTAAAATTTCCAAACCGCGACATCTTAAAAATCTATCTCCTCCTACAGTTTCCAAGCTACATCATTGAAAGATATACCATTCGATTCGTAAAGAAAAGATCCAGAGAATGATCTTTCATTTTTTGTAATTTCGTTATAGTTTAATTAGATTATATTCTGAAAAATGGGGGGTGGTGGGGTGGAAATCGAAAAATTTACGAAAAAATGTTCCCCCAACCACAAAAATTATCATTTTGAAAAAAAAACAACAAATACCAATCGATAGATATGGTCTTTACGCATCGAATGCTATGTGTCTCGATGTTGTAGCTTGAAAATCCTAGGAGTTTTCTCTAAGAATTTTTCGTTTTCTTTCATTTTTTCCGAAAAATTTACACGAAATAAAAATCTTAGATTTCCGTTTTACATATGTGTACCAAGTTTCATCGTGATCCGTCCGTGAATAAAAAAGTTTTGTGGGGCCCAGACGGTCCCCTAAAATCTAAATTACATACAGCCGCTTCGAAGTGCTTCCCTTTACGTTAAATACCCTTTAATAATATTTATCAATCCTCGCGTCTTACCAGCCTCTTGTCCCAGCGCAACCAAGTTAGAGTACATTTTTAGATTACACTTACAGTAAATTTACAGTACACTTACAGTACATAAACAGTACATTTATAGTGTTCATTTAGAGTACACTTTTAATGTGATGAACGATGTTTAGATTAAATATGCCTTGGATATATTAAGGTACAACATCCTCAACTCGTCGAAGGGCTTACCTGCAACGCGAGACAACGATGGCACCGGCCGGCCGTGGCAACCTGCTGGCAGTCTGGTGGTTGCTCTCTGTCAGGAAGGTGGTGCTCTGTACTTCGCTGTTCCATCTCTGTTATTTTCAACGATAAAGAAGCTCATTCATCACCATGCCTGTTCTGGGTTATTGGAGCGTCCGCGGGGTGAGTGATGTGCACATTTCTACGTTGTGAGATTTGAGGCTTCCCTGCTTAGTTTAAGGTAGCCTGATTTCTTACTGCATCAATTTTGTTTTTCTTTTCGTAACATGTAATATAGTCATCGCGTATAGTCTATGAAGAAACTGTGAGTGAATTTGAAGGCAGCATGTTTGAATTGAAAGTCCCCTGGTCAATAACCGGTTTAAGTATAGTTATTATACCTTGTGTGGCTCATAGGCATTCTAGCGTTCTAGTCTTGAGTTGTGATAGGTTATCAGTGCCGGTACGCAAGTAATCATCAGTCTGCCAGCACGTGGTATCTTTGCTATTAGTTTGTACCACAAGAAATCGATTATATGTGTTATTATTTTAAATAAACCACTGACATGTATTGATAATAACTGCCGCTGTGAACCACTTACTTAGTAGTTATGAACTATTATTACGTTTGCTGAAACACATTAACTTTCTTCAATTGCAGGCCTAGTTTTCACCTATGATTCTAAATAAAATATTTAAACTAAGAGTATTTAGGTCGTAAGACCTTGATATAAAGTACATAAGAACACATTCAATTACGCGGTAACGGCAATCGTTGCAGTAAAGTGCAGGCGACACTCGACCCTATCTATATCTTTATCGCCCTTATCAGCACCAGAATTAAGGGTTAACTCTTCTCTCTTTAATACTAGAGCCTTTATCAAGTAGATAAGTAACTCGGAATTGTAGTTTTAAATAAATCTGAATGGGATATGTTTGAGGATATGTTTGAGGATATATATGTTTATCGATAAAGTTTACTGAATAATATAATGAGTCGTGGTGCGGAAACTTGGGTATTATGTCAGGTAATTTGTTAAATTTAATTTACTCGTGTATTTACTATATTTAACAAATTCCTTACCAAATCAATATTTTATTTATCAACATTTTATGTAATACTAGATGAATTTTACATGGACACAACTTGATTCATGCCAAAATTGTTCAAATAAGTGACTCGGTAGAGGGTAGAGTGTAGACCAGTGGTTCCCAAACTTTTTCAGGCTGGCGCCCCCTTTGGCTCCCTATATATATGTAGTGCATGAGCTTCCAGCGCCCCCCACAGACACATAAAAACATACTCCTCTTTCTTGAAATTTAGTACGCTGCAATTTTAATAGATAAATGTTAAACACAAATGTGTATTTTACAAATAGACCCCCATTTAGTGAACCAATATGTTTTTCAGCTGTTTTAACTGTTTCAGCACTAGAAACCTAGGACGTCTCGAGCAAATTCAAGGCCGTATACTCGTGGCTGCAGTCGCGCTACCAATCTCCAAATTCAATTATCAAGTAATATCTCCCAAACTAAAGAACGCAGCTCAAGGAAACTTGGAACATATATTCATCAGAACCTAACGTTGATTTTTAGCTCGTAAAAAATTTTAAATTTCACCTTCATTCGTGAGTTATATTGCGATAAAGGCCGAAATTCGCAGTGATCAAAGAATTTCTTCCAAACTACAGAGCAGATTTGAACGAAATTTTGAATATACATTCCTAACTACCAAGCGTTGATTTTTTTTTTGGCTTTTAAAAATTTTTGATTTTACCTTCGTTTGCGATTTTTTTTTTTCATTTCACAGTCATTCTTGATTTCACACTTCCTTATATTCGGCCCGTATCGCCGGATAATTTGTCGCATAAATTCGCGGAGATCAAGAAATTTATTCGAAACTACTGAACAGATTTCAACGAAACTTTGTATATAAATACCTAACTCTCAACGGTGATGTTTAGCTCGCGACAATTTTTCTATTTTGCTTTCGTTGGCGTGTAATAAAGCCCGGTCCACACGCTCAGTTTTACACAACGATTTGTCTGCGCAGTTCTAATCGTTGCAGATAAAACGTTGTGGGAGGCTAGGTTTCTATATTCAACGTTTCGTTCAAATCTGTACAGTAGTTAAGAAGAAATGCCATACTCACTGCAAATTTCAGCACGTATCGTCATATAACTCAGGAATGAAGGTGAAATTCCAAAAATGTTCACGAGCTAAACATCACCGTTAGGTCCTAATGAATACGTGTATCAAGTTTTATCGAGCTACGTTCATTACTTCGGGAGAAATTCCATGCTCGCCGAATTTGGGGAGACCGGCCGTAAAATTTGTCCGAGACGTCTCCATGGCGAAATCGCGCAAAACTGAGCAAACTACTCAGATAAGTCGGTACCGTGTGGACGCTCTAAAAATTGCAACGATTTCATTCCGACTTAAAACTGCGCAGACAAATCGTTGTGAAAACTGAGCGTGTGGACCGGGCTTTATACAGTTATAGGAGGAACGTCCGGCTTTTCTACCGGCCGGTTTAACCAAGAGCGGTTTACGTATATCCGTATACGTATAGCCGTATAACTCGCAAACGAAGGCAAAACAAAAAAATTGTGGCGAGCTAAACATCGCCGTTGCTGAGATTAGGTATTTAAATACTAAGTTTCGTTCAAATCCATTCAGTAGTTTTGGAAGGAATTTCTTGATTACTGCGAATTTAAGCACGTATTGCTGTTTAAATCACGAATGAAGGTGAAATGAAAAAAAAACTCGCGAACAAAGGCAGAATCGAATAAATTTTCATGAGTTAAACATTAACGTTCGGTAGTTAGGACTGAAAATTCAAAATTTCGTTAGAATCTGCTCAATAGTTTGGAAAAAATTTCTTGATTATCCGGTACAGTGAATTCCGGCCCATATTGCCATATAACTATGGAAAAAACAAGTGAAGGCAAAATTAAAAAAAAAATTCACGAGCTTAACATTACCGTTAGGTCCTAATGAATACGTGTACCAAATTTCATCGAATTAAGTTCATTAGTTTGAGAGATATTACTTGAACATTGAATTGGAAATTGGCTGTCAGACCGGCCGCGAGTCCGGCCGTTAATTTGTCCGAGGTAAACCCAGGAGAGGTTAAAAAAACAGGTTTGGGTGAAAAAACCATCGCTGGGAGTCATGTGCTGCACGTGTTGTGTACAAATCGTCAAACAAACGTTTGAACTTCTGACTTCGACTTCGGACTACCGCCCCCTATCGCCCCCCAAACGCCCTCTTCTTCCTTACTTTCCTCCAAAATCTTTCCACCGCCCCTAGGGGGGCGATATCGCCCACTTTGGGAATCACTGGTTTAGACCATGTTCTGCAGTAAAATTCTGACAGCTGGAATATCACGGATGTTTACTTAGATAAATTCTGTAGATAATTCATCATTATTTTTATTTCGCAAAGTATTCTCTTCTGCTTTGTTTAAAAAACTCTCCGGATCCTCCAGCTAGCAGAACCCATCCGCACGTTGCTCGCTCACACCGGAACGGAGTACGAGAACAAGACGTACGATATGGGCCCAGCCCCCACCTACGACCGGTCGCAGTGGCTGAACGTTAAACCAACCATCGACCTCGATCTTCCTAACGTGAGTTCTTACTAAACTTCTTTTCAGAGGAGCGCACATGATCTTGAATCTTGACACTTTCTTGGATATGCGAACAGCAAGATTTCTCAAAAAGTGATACGTCCGAATCTTTCTTACTTCTTGGAATATACATCCACCTATCATACTAAAATATAATCAATCAGAAGAATAGTTTTTCTAGTAATTCTCTTTTAAACTAACTGAGTATAGTATATTAAATACTTTACGATGTTACTATACAGTACTTTAGAGTGCAGTGTAGTACTGCGCTGCATTGTACTACACTATGGTATAAGCTTGATGAATGGAGATAATTAGTAATCGAATTATGCACACCAATTAAAGACTTACAGTGAGATTGTTTGTTCAGTTGCCGTACTACATGGACGGCGACGTGAAGCTGACGGAGAGCAGCGCCATCATCCGCCATCTTGGCCGCAAGACGGGACTGGCGGGCGCCACGGAGCAGGAGAAGATGCGCATCGACGTCGCTGAGAGCCTCTGCCGCGACCAGAACCTCGGCTTCGTCAGGCTAGTTACGAGTCCTGACTATGTAAGCTGCACGACAATCAGTGATTTGTTAATATATTTACTATAATAGAATGATATAATTCACAGTTTTATGTTGCTAAACGAATGACACATTCAGTGATATCACTTCTTAGTAGACATTAGTCTCGGGTACTGCCAATAGTTTGTAGTTTGTGATCATTTTTCTGTATAGCTAATACGTGTTTCATTGGCTCATCAATGTACCATATTTTGTTTCAGGATAACGCCAAACCAGCTTTTGAGGCCGACATAAGTAACCAGCTTCAAAAGTTAGTCATCCTCTTGAAAGACAACAAGTTCATATCAGGAGAGAAGGTGAGTGAGACGGACATAGTTTTTTGTGAGCGAGAATTTGGTTTATTACCCTTTTAAATAAACATCTTTCCCTCCGTTGCGTTGGCATTTATGATAAATGTAACTTTCTAAATTAACCATTATTAAGCAGTCGGGCACATGGATCGGAGAAATTTGTGAGCGAGGTTTCATTTCTGCAGGGTCGATCCCATTAATATGGATATCGAGTGCTCGTATAATACGCGTTCAGACAAGCATTCTCGGTTAATAATTGCAGTGCACAAAGGAATTTCAATGTAAATATTGAAGATATTTTTGAAAACGTTCCGAGAACCGAACATTTAGGTGGATTACTTGAACACATGTACATGTTTGATCCATCATTGAATATAGCTTATTTTACCCCTGAGATCGTTTCTGCATCTCTGGCTTAGTTTATTGCGCGGTGTACGCTAATAGCGGGGTATTTTCAAGCGATATTTAAGCAAAGAATTTACTTTATTTAACCATATTTTACCCGCTCATTAATGTTAAAAATGATTTTAGCCTCCTCAAATTGGCCCACTCCGTCCATGTAGGTTTCATACGCGGATTTCCTAATCCTGGAGCTGCTGGACCGCTACGAGAGCTTCTCCCCCAGCGCGCTGGCCGCGTTCCCCACCCTGAAGGCCCTTCAGACTCGCCTGCTAGACCTGCCAGGGGTGAAGGCGCGCCGCGACTCTCCGGAGTTCAAGAAAATCAGCTCAAGATTCTTCGGCAGGATGCACCCATTTGGCCACGGGGAAGAATCCTATTAAGTTTGAATTAGCTCCTTGTCGTACGGATAACTAGTACATTTTTTGTTCTACTTGCCATTAGCCGAGGGGGTGTGAATGTATGTGTTTCTGATTTAGGTGAGAATTTCCTATCAACTTATAATAGATCTGTTTTCTGATAAGAACTCGTACTGAGCGGAACCTTACTAGGTCACACTGCCTGGTTTCAGACATGTTTTTCTTATCCACCTTGTCGAATATAGATATCAAAATTCATGGCTTAAACGAAAAATTTACACAAACATTAATTTGAAAAGGATCTGTGTTCAAGAGGAAGAGAAAATTGTAACTCCAAAATTGTTTTTATTTTCTACAAGAGGCACTGACAGAGCAGTTAGATCAAAACATGCCTAGATTGAAATTAGATTAAAATTCGTGTCTAAGCGATTCAATTTAAACGCTTGTGAAGAGCATTTTCCAGTTTTCGTGTTCCTCAGTTGACTTCGTTACGTAATCTGATAGCCGTTCTTTCAATCGTTACGAACTTAAACGCGAAGTGAAAGTAGAACTTTCCTCCAAGTCACTCAACAAGAGGAAGTAATTCAATAAATAAATAATCCATGAAATTAGGTAACAGTTTTTATTAGATTAAATCTACACCCAACTGGGCAGAACCCATTGCACATCTGTTGAATGTGATACTGAGAGTTACACAAAATACATTTATATCAAAAAGACCGATTAGCCACGGAGGCCACTGGAATTCAAGAGTTTGCAGTTGTTTACAAGAATGGCAGGAAGTTGAAGAATTGGAGCTTTTTAGGATAGTATTTATACCGCTACCAGTCGAAGAAACTGGTTAGAGCGCCATGCTGATAGTTCGACATTAGTGCTGCTCTCTTGCGTTCAGCATACAGAATCTTGAAGAACATGACTCAGCAAATCAGAGAACCCAGTGAAACATCGTATTTGACACGGTCTATAAGCCAATTATTCATTTCCTGAACACGAGGACAAAGGAAACTTCGAAGCGTGGCAGCGCTTGTCACTGGCAATTGGTCTTGACAACGCCAAAGCGATTGTTTATCATCGGTCAACTCGGATCATAGAATGGACCTCAAAACATTATTTGCTTCTTTCAAAAAAATTACATGAAAATCAAAGTAAGAATCCGTTTAAGAGTTAGAATATCTGAGATTGAACTGCACTTCAAGATTATAAACATTCACAGAGATGTAACCAGATAAAAAGCTTGTTGATCAAGTGGAACAGAGACGTATTGTTGCGAAATGGTAAACCGCCCGACTAATGTAAATGAAATTAATATAATTGATGAGACGATATCATGGAAGGGTTAAACATTCACAAAGATTATTGGTACGTCGATCTCAGTATCAAAAGTAAGGGTACAAGAGTGATAAGGGTACAACATATATATAGATATATGTACATTAAGTTGAACAAGTAACTGAATATTTTTATTTAGTTAACAATAATGACTGATTATCCATATGCCCCAGCAACATGGGATGATGATATGTGCAGTAAAATGAGTATTAAATTATATAATAGACAATATGAGACAATGTAAATCCTCCAAACTACTGACTGACAGTGATGGGAACCTTCGAAGAGAATATTTGCGGCAATTTCTCCGCTGTGCCAATAGAGAATGAGAAATCATAGATACAAGGAGCTCTACCAAGTGATCATCAACTGATAAAGCTGGTTCACCCAAAATTTTAGGATTTATATTTTAACTAATCTATAGTTCATAGACGTTTGCTTTGTTTTTTTAATGAGATATTAGCAATTACCTTTTTTTGTGATATAGTTAGAAACTAACATAATTCCGGTAAACCTGGAAATAAGAACGTCAACCAAATATGCTTATAAAAAGCTCATTATATTGGATACAGTTTTTCAAGTGTGAGGTTTAGATGTAGTCACACCAGTGAGGTAAGGATGCTCAAGTAACTGCTGTATGGTTGGCCGCTTGTAAGGCTGATATTGAAGGCAACTTCGCATCACATCTAATAAATTTTTGTCATCGCAGGGTGGGAATTGAATGATGGTATCTGGATTGCTGATAGCTTGGAGCTTCTGCCAAGTGTTTGTGATGTGTTGAAAAGGCGTCTTGCCGTAGACCAGGTTATAGAGAATGCAGCCCAGTGACCACACGTCTGACTTGGTGCCTATCTTGATAACAGGCTTGTCTCCAGCCAACCCATTGATAATGGGTCCTGCATGAACGTCGTTTAGTGACTCAGGGCTCATATAATTGAAGGTCCCTGCCTGGCTGTCCTTCAGCACGCTCGTCATGTCGTTCTGAATGGACGACGCGATGCCGAAATCGATGAGCTTCAGTCCATCCTCGACCAAGATGAAGTTGGCCGGCTTCAGATCCGAGTGAATGATGCCTTCAGAAAATAAATGTAATTACCAGAAAACGTCAAAACTCGAATCACACTTCAGTAATTGGTGACATCAAAGAAGTAAAAGAACTGCTAATGCACATTTTACAAGACATCTACGACTCGGACGTAGAGGTAACAGCAGCCAGCAGCACTCACCCTTCTCATGTATGGCCTGCACCGCCAGCAGCATACCCCGCCAGTGATGCTGTACGGTGAAGCGGCACAGGAAGCGGCTGGGCTGAGATCGTGCCGACTTCAGGACGAACGCCAGGTCGCGGCCACCGCGCTCCATCACCAGCCGCAGCTCGCCGGGCGTCTCTTCGCTGTAAGACAGGACAGGGTTACTGCAACGCAGTACGCCGCTGCTGCAACGCAGTACGTAGCAGCTGCAACGCAGTACGTAGCTGCTGCAACGCAGTACGCCGCTGCTGCAACGCAGTACGCCGCTGCTGCAACGCAGTACGAAGCTGCTGCAACGCAGTACGCAGCTGCTGCAACGCAGTACGCAGCTGCTGCAACGCAGTACGCAGCTGCTGCAACGCAGTACGCAGCTGCTGCAATTCGTACAACAGCTAGAAGCTCTCAAACAATTTGCCAGTGTGAACCTTGGCGCAGTACATTCCGTGCGCAATTACTTTAACGAAGTCTTGAGTAACTAAATATCAGTGCGATATCCCTGCAACTCTGCAAGTGGCTATAACTACTCGCTGCATTTCTGCCGTAAGTTGGTATGTAGCTACTGCTACTTGACAGGCGGCTACCGAAAGTTGAGCTACCTCCCGGCTAATGCACCACACTACACGGCTACTACACAGCACTATAACGTTGTTACATCACACAACTCGACTGCTACACCACAGCTCGTCATAACTGCACCGTAACTCACAAGTCATGCAGGGTGATGACGTGGTCCGTGCCTTGCAGCCGCTGTAAGATGGCGATCTCGTTCTTGTAGCCGACGATCATTTGTTCATCGACGCCACTCAGCTTAACGATCTTCACGGCCATCACAGCCCGCGATTCCAGACTTACTACCTGTAATTCATATGGATGTTAATACGTTCAGTTAAGTGCAATAATACAGTTACACCACATCGATAATAGAAGGTTTCAGCAAAAATAGTCAGCGTAAGTATTAAACTACACACGTGCCAATTTCCCGAACCTAGCTAAATTCACCTCGTATACTTCGCTGGAGCCGCCGCGTCCAATGAGGCTCAGTTTCATGTACAGTTTGCCGTTAATACAAAGAGAATCCATGGATGAGAGGGCAGCAGGAGTGACTACAGGAGTGGCGGTCGCTGCCGCGACCAGAGTAGCAGCTTGAGTTGGAACTTCAGAAGCTGTTGAACTTGCAACAACTGCTGAACTTGCAACAGCTGTTGAACTTGCAACAGCTGTTGAACTTGCAACAGCTGTTGAACTTGCAACAGCTATTGAACTTGCAACAGCTGCTGGACTTGCAACAACTGTTGAACTTGCAACACCTGTTGAACTTGCAAATGTAGCTGAACTTGCAAATGTAGCTGAACTTGCAAATGTAGCTGAACTTGCAAATGTAGCTGAACTTGCAATTGTAGCTGAACTTGAAAATGTAGCTGAACTTGCAAATGTAGCTGAACTTGCAACAGCAGCTGAACTTGCAACAGCAGCTGAACTTGCAACAGCTGTTGAACTGGAAACGTCGATGGCAGTCAACGGAACACGCGGCGCAAGGCAGTTGCTTTGAGGCAAATTCAGGACACTTGGCAAAGAAGCAGAGACTACAGAATTAGCTTCAGTCGTCACATGAGTTCGCGATGTGCCTGTTCGAGATAATCCAAACAATGGTGTTCCTGTGGTAACTGGCTTAGCGGCGGTAGTTACAATGTTCATTTTAGCGCAGCTTGAAAAGTTTGCACTTGAATCGCAAGAATCCAGCTGGTTAGAAGGCTGGTAGGTTACAGTGGGGGTGTGGATATTGGGCTCATCAGATTCTTTGAGAGCAAAATCCATGTAAAACGGAATGTCACTCTGTATTCTGCTGGATGTCGCTGGAGTGATGATTTGCTTTGTTAGAATGAGAGAATTCCTATTGCCAGTACCGGCGTTTGAATAGTCAAGTGGTGGTGTATATTTTTCCAGCACATTACTTCGAGAATTGTCTGCAGTCACATAAAGAGGAGAGGTGACGCGCGGGGCAGAGGTGTCATGAGCTGAACCTGATAGACGCCTGACATTATTGGGATTTGTACTTGAAAAATTTGAAAAGAGACGAGGAGTTAGAATGAACGGACGATCGTAAGCCATTTTGTCATGGAGGTCATTGGATTTCAGTCCAGAAGCAGGCAGATTATGATCCTGATGTGAGCTCCGTGGAATATAAGACATTGAATTAGTAGTTATAGGTTGATATGATGAAGTATCTGTAGGAAGTTTCCTTACGGCTAGTGATTCCATTGAACAATTGACACTATTAGTTAAATGCCCTGTCCCACTAATTATGTTTCTTGAATTTTGACCAAAATATGAACAAGAAGAGGACCGCTTGAATAATGTAGATCCAAATCCACCTGGCTCAGGCTTCAGTGAATTTTCGGAGACGTCGTCACGAGGAGAGGACAAGCTGAAATAATTGAATGTAATACAATGAAAATAAAATAAAACTTTTAATTTCTAACAAATATATTTCGAAATGCGGTCAGATTAATAGTGCCATGTTAACAATTATTATGAATTAGTATTTATGCAATGGTAAATGCGATCACATCAACATGGACTTTTAGGTCAGGTAGGTATATTGTTCCATTTCCTTGTAACACTATAATATCGGAATATAGATAGGACATTTAATTTTTCACACTTAGTCGCCATATTCAACACCCTTGCCAAGAGCGGATACCCCCAAGTCTTACCGGGAATACAGAGCAGCTGCCATTGGCTCCTTGAAAGCGTTGGCAGTAGATGGCTGGTGCAGTAAATGGGGGGCTTGCTGTTTATGGACGCTCCAGTTGTATATGCTGCTTCCCTTCAAGGCAGACTGGGCGTCTGCATGTTTTTTTAACTCATTTTCATGAAGTCTAGCTTCAGGAAGGTGTTGAGGACAATAGTTTTCTTTGTTAGAATAAACAGAATTGAAGCCAACAGCAGTAGAAGAAGTGGACGGGCATTGTAGAAAAGAAGTCGTCGTCTGTGAAAAGCCTGAATCAAAATCGAGCATGGGAAGATCTGCATCTGATGGTGGCTTTTTAGCATCAGGAAAATCTTCAAAGTCCATTTTACAGACGATAGGAGCCTTGCCTGAATTATATTTCAAGCTTTTGGGAGCATTTGAGCTATATTTGCAGGAAATTTCAGGGGTGGATACAGACCGAACCTGAAAGAGAAAAAAGTAATATTGCATAGATTGATTATGGAAATCTTGATAAACAAAAAGTAGTAAAAATTAATAAACCAGCAAGTATTAACTTATTAAGCAGTGCCAACGTTATTGATTGACTACTGGAAAAAAATTTAAACAATGATACATCTTGGAATAAATTGAGCTGTATTTACACTGCTGTCGCTCACAAACATTTCTTCATTAACTCTGAGAATATCATATCACATAGGCACTGAAAATTAGAAAGCAATAAAATAAGTTCAGAATTAAAAAAAATTCAAGGACAGAAAAACCAAAATAGTTTTACACTTGACGCAGCATATCCTAAATATCACAGGAAAATTGGCTATGGCACAGGCATTTCACCAACAGCAACCACATTCACCCTAGAGCTGCTTGGATAACTCACAAAAAAGTATCTCATCCAATACAAAAATGCCTATAGAATTATATCAGATGTTACCTTCTATGCAAATTTATTATTGTTTGTCAATTTATAGAAAAATGAAAATAACATTTCTCTCTATACCTTTAGCTTTCTTAGCTACAGAACACTTTGCTTGATAACAATACAGCTTTGCTCAAAGACCTACAAATTCTTCTGTGGGAATGCCGCTAGTTTCATCATGTACACACCAAAATTCATAATTTTTTCATGTCTAGTTGAGCTACTATATATCCCAAGGCCTCAAAACAGCTCAAGAAAAAGTATAAACAGCTTCGATATAAGGATACAAATGGGAATTAAGATCTCAATAGCCTTTTTCTGTTAAAATAAAAGAAAATAAGGTCAACTCAGAATGTTCTCATTTAGCACTGAGGGCGGCAAACAAGCAAACAGTGAGATTGTCTATCATGATACAATCCATGAGGAATTTCCCTTTATATACCAGCACATCAACTATACAGAAATGGATGTATACTTTATCTGTATCTGTATACTTTATGTATCTGTATACTTTATCATCTATACAGAAATTGTCCATATTGCAATAAACATTCTCAAAAACACAGTAAGCCCTACAATGAAGCAGTTTAACATAACCAAATTTGAAAGAAATTTATTTACACACCATTTTCTGGGAGGAGCCCATGAAACTTGTCTTGCTGTCCAAATGATTGGGGCGAAAATGTGGCTTCTTATTGATCCCCAACACAAGCTTTTCACACTGAAAATAAAGCAAGGCAAATTTTAAAACCAGAAATAGCTTAAAACTAAATGTTTTAAAATATTTTGATTTTCTGAAAATATGCAAGTCACAGTCAACAGTGATAGTTGATTTGAGTTGGAAGAAGGGCCCAGCAATTGAAATACAAAGGTGACTAAAAAAGAACCTGTTCAGCCAAACAGATTTGATAGAATAGCCAATGAAAATTAAGTATAGAGTCACTGGAGCATAAAGATAGCAATGGCGGATTTTTATCCAAATGTACGGTATAAAATTTATTTTTTTTTTTTGTGAAAAACTAGCTTCACTGAGAGAAATAGATGCCCTAACAGAATTTCCATTTCCAAATGCTAGCTTAATTTGATGGAATCTGACTTCAACAGGTAGTTGCTTAGTTCTAGTATGAAAATATTAATATATATATATGTCTCTAAATAAGTTATAAACTATAAAACAGGGCAACTAGGACCATTTTTAGCACTTTATTTTTTTACCTTTCCTCTTTTACAAATAGTAGCATGGTATATATACAAATTATATCTCTTTATTGCAACTGTAGTGTAGGTTATTTCATGGTAGGTACTTCATGAGCCATCAAAACAATTTCTCTACAGTAAGAACTTTTTGATCATATGGTTTTCTTCTCTTCAATGTCAAAATGGTCCAAGTCACCATGTCAATGGTCTAATTTCAACAGTTTGTCTAATATCTATTATTATGACAAAGTTAAGTCTTGGATTCTCACACCATTAGAATACAAAAATTTCAAAGCATTCAAATGCCAATTCACCAATGAATCTATGTGTCTGGACAATAAAGAACCATGTTCATTAATAACATGCAGGGCTTATTCCCACCATGGCAACAACAAAACAATTATACCCCAAGGCCATTATTATAAGTAAAGCAGGAATAAATTATGCATACATGAGTATGGGTACAATTGTTGCATGAATGAGAGGAAGAAATGCTAATGCAATGAATAACTTCAACAATTTTAAAGTCATTTCAAGATTATTTCAAATAATCTAATTTTCTCAGATTAATTTCATGGAGGAATCCAAAAAAGTGGGAATTTATAGTTAGCAATGGAATCCTTCAAGTCAAAGATACCATCAATTAATTGGAAGCATTGCTTCCACAGTTAACTACTGCATATGTTAATGCAATATAACAAATTGAAGGAAAATTCCTGATAATAAATGAATGAATAGAAATGGCTGCTTGTAAATAATGTAGGAAGAAAATCAAAGTTATCTTGCATCCAATTGACATACAAAGTGAGGTGAACATGAGACTAGCATCAAATAGACCTTCTTTAAATAGAAAAACTGTGCATACGGGCTTGTTCTTAATTGATAATTGATGAGAATTTCATGAAAATCAGTTTAAAAATAAGATGGCCTGTAGTGGAAGCAAATGATTACAAAAGCACTAACTTGTTTTGTAGATTTGTCATCTTGATTTCCAAGATTGATATGCATCACACCATGATGACCAGTCTCTGGGCAGATGCTGAGTCGAGACGAGGCAGGAAAACTATGTCGCAATAATGACTGCCGGTTGGGAACACTGCAAGGAAAGTCATTCTGAAATCTTAATGTTCTAGTTTCAAAGTCAACGAGCCTAAGCATTACTAAAAAACAAAGACCCTCAACATATAGTGCTGAATATATAATATATATACAGCATCATATTTCAGTTGAGCAGAATTGATTCATTGATAACAGAAGTAAATCCATTCATTTTGTGAAGTATGGACTGTGGACACTCATCAAAATTAGCTTTTTGTTTACAAATGAATGTCATGGCTTCAAATAGTCCAGTGTCCACTATCATTCATATAAAGAGGAAAAATTCACAAAAATTGCAATTGAATGTTGACCAACTTTAGAATGAAACTGATAATCCAAACTTACACATTCTTGCTCATAACCTTGGCAACAACATCACTGATGGTGTTGGTGAATTCATAATGATCATTTTCCTCATCTTCATCTTCATGGCTAAGAATGGAGTTTGCAGCCGTGGAGGTAAATTCATCATCATCATCATATGATTGTAAATTTTCAGTAGAAGCCATATCTAAGGAAAATTTTTGAATAGTTAATCACACAAACTAAAGTTAGACTAGAACAAAAAAAGATTTTGTGCACACATAAGGGTAAATGCGGTATATTCCGACACATTAAGGATGCATCGAGAAATGAAAAACTATAAAAAAATAACCGTATGCGTTACTCAAGTTCTGTTTGCTTTACGTGACTCTCAAAACACCGCACTATGCACTAGCAACGATGAAACGTCACTAAATGTTGCCATATTTATTTAAAAGCCTTTAGAATGCAAATCAACCAAATCCCTATATTCCGACGCTGTGCGCAACTAAATTGGGCACGTTGAGAGACAAATTCCGGTCGTGCTTCAAACTCTACTAATACACAATTATGATATCCTTGTGTTTGAATTCTGATCGCTGTGTGAGCTGTATTGGAATATGACATGGCTTTGAATTAGAACACTATTGACTATTGAACACTACCGTAAAATGGGGTAACTTTGACCACTTTTTTCAAAATGATGCCATTTTTTTACTAGATAAGTTAAACTTAAATTGAAACATGCAAACTACAGGTCTATACTCTAGCTTTACTCACCATAAATTGCTGGCTCCTGCCTCTCATAGTTTTGATTTAATTTTAAAAAAAGTGATGGTCTTTGTTACCCCAGCTCTTGGGGTTTCTTTGACCGGGTGGTAAAATCAATTTTATTTTTTGGTAAAATAACTCCAGGTTGTGGTGCATTGTAGTAAAACTCTTCTAGTTACATATGCAAAAGACAAATTTTAGGAAAGTGTCATAGTTTGCAAATGGGGGGCGCAGCCCCTCAATGGGCGAAATGTGACCACCTAATGGCAGCTGTGACGGGGTAACATTGACCGGTTTGGAAATTAAGTTAAAATTACCATATATAAGACTCTGTAGAGTCTGAAACACAAAGAAAAAAACATTAATAGGTGTATCAAACATAAAATATGTTATATAGGTACCTATGACCATTTGCAAACTATGACACTTTCCTAAAATTTGTCTTTTGCATATGTAACTAGAAGAGTTCTACTACAATGCATCAAAACCTGGAGTTATTTTACCAACAAATAAAAAAATTGGAGGGGGTACTCCAACAGGCTTTAAATAATAGCTCTTTTTTGTGGGTCACATTATTAATTTTTTAAACCTATTAGATATGCAAACTTTTCAAATCTTTCTATTGTGTTACGTAGCCTACGTATTAGGCCTTTGATGGCCATTGACAAAATTTTTCTGTCAAATTGTTTTTGAGTTTTGGGGGTTGTTAAAAAAATAATAAAAAGTGGTCAAAGTTACCCCGCCGGTCAAAGTAACCCCATTTTACGGTACTTAATTAGGCTTTTAATTAACAGCTATTAAGCTTTCAATTAAGAAAATTTCAATTTTTGCACACAACTCAGAACGAGCTGTGTGTGTCCATTTCAAGTTGTGTCGGAATTAGTTTTTATGTGTCTAAATCCGTTTCTTAACTTTATCATCTATTAATTTATTTACGACTTGAAATCAGCAGATACAAGTATACTTAAAGGATTCCTAATATATTCACAGACTTATTTAAAAGTCTCAAACCATAATATTCTTTCTACACAAACAGTTTATTACTATTCGGTAGAGCAAGGTCAACTGTCATTCAATTTTGACACATTTTCCGATGATCTCACTGGGTGGCATGCACCGTCTTTCTTTGGATCTCAACATTTTCCTGCCAGAAAGCCCAGACCTAGTGTTTTGGCAATAGTTTGGTGCGCAAAGGGATGACGTCACTATTTCAACCAACAACGAATGTGTGGAACTAAGACAAAGCTTAATACAAAGGAAAAACTAGAGAGGTGTCGGAATTACCCACGATGTCGGAATATACCGCATTTACCCTGTTAAATCCATTAATATAACATTATTATCTGGCATCTGACAAGATGCCACACTCAGCATGATGTATGTTTTCGGTGAATTTTCCTGCGCATTTTCACTTTTTTTAAGCTATTACTGTGCACAGTTGGCGCAATGTAATGAAAATTGATTATCTTCGCGCACGTGTTCGCGCAATCCCGGCCATCTTTATTTTAGAAGAAATTTTCTCCAAAGTCATATGGCAACACTGAACACCGTCTGTTTACATTTCATATGTATAACAGCCCCAGTTTACGATTACCGTACGTTCCGTATCCAACAAGGCAGAGAACCGGAAGAGTCAGAAGTAACCCGGACATGTCTTACATTTTATTATTGTCAGTTCGACTCACGTAGTCAATATACTCGCATATATTGTCGACTAAAATAGTAGAACTATTTTAGCTTTCTAAAGTACGGCGCACGGCGCATTTTTTTACCAACGTAGTACGGTGCACCGCGCAGGTTGTTAAAATGACAAAATAAATTCCCGCGCAGTCGCGCACCTGGCACATCTTCCTGACCATGGCCAAGATGGCAGGACTCAACTTTCAATTCAATTCAAATCAAAGAAATAGAAAAGTTTTGTCCATAACCATAACAAAAGTTTATCCATCCCCAAGGATAATAATTAATTTTTTTCTTTACTTTATGTTCTACGAAGAAAATAAATGCTAAATTAATTAGAAAATCTGTATAAAAAATATGAAATTACCATCAATTTGCATCAAAATGAATAATAATGACTACCTGGTAGGCTGGTAGCTAGTGCCTACAGTTGCATACTGTTCACTGTTGGACATTCAATGGACTAGTTAAGAAAGCTAGCTAGTAGCCTAGTAGTAGCTAGTAGGTAGAGCTAGTTTATTAACAGATTTTAATTCAAATTCATTTATAAAGTAGGTATAGAATTGTTTATGCTACCATAACAAAAAAATTTTAACTCAATTTGCAATAAATCTTGCAAAAGAATATGGTATATTAACTGTATTTGAACTTGATAGTTTATTACCCTTCCAAGCCCTCCTGAATTGAGATTTCTAGACTGAGTGGCTGAGCCTGAGTCTGCCTGACTGCAGCGGATTCACATTACTCATTAGCAATTTAGCATTAGGCATCATTATTAAATATCAATCATAGCTACAAACAAATTGTAAAATTCCAGTGAAAATCAGGCTCGACACTACCGGCTGTCTGCTGACACTGTAGCGGACTGGACTCTAGTGTCTAGTCTCTAGAGGTCATTGGGATTGGGTTGGGTCAACAGCAATCACCGTCAGTGACCGAATGCTGCAAATCAACATCTGAACAATAGTCAATAGTGAACATCGCATCGGCATCCACTGATTGAGTAATCGCGTAACCTACGTCGATACGAAACAAATTTTTCCCGATGATGAATGCAGCCCAAAGAAACTACCACATTGGTTTAGGCCTCAAAATAGTGGTACTCAATAGACATACAGATGAAAATGCTGAAAGAATCATTATTGCACACGCCACACAAGACACGACACATTTTAATAAACAGCAAGTCAGCAACCACTTTGTAAACAACACCCACAGGCCACAGACGGTGACAGACCACACCAGCCCCGCGCCCTATATCAGTTTTTTGGCTTTTTCAAAGGATTATAACTCGGATTAGTCGGATAAGACTGTGATTGGCACACCATCGACGATCGGGAATCGAGATGTTTAAACCGAGTGCTGATGACGTCAGGACAAGCGTCATTGGTTGTAGGCATTGTGATTGGCTGAGATTTTTTTACGTGGTCAAGTCAAAGTTGTTAGTTTATGGTCGAACATGAGAGTGAGCAAATGGGAACGTAAAAACTTGAGAGTGAGCAAATGGGAGCGTAAGTGACATGATATAGGACGCAAGTGTTTGTTAAATATGGCATGGGCCTATACGGGGCAAAATAGACTAAGAGATGAATGGCTGACGACAGTACAGGGTGTAACAGTGGAAGGAAGAAATAACAAAGGGAATTAAATTATTTGGTTTAAGAGTATTGAAGCAAAGGAATGGAAAGAATGGGCAGCCTTTCATCTTTGCCAAGATGATAGAGGTGCCAAAGTATGAGTGCACATATGATGGCACTGGAGGCAGCACCTATGTTCTGCGCGAGAGCAAATGCTCTGACTGTGAATGCGCGGATATTCAGGTAGAATGAAAGAGGAGTGGGTATTTAATTTATGTGTGGCAGAGGGGGCAGGAAAGCTGTGAAGCATCTGCTAATGGAGTATTATTCATACGAGAGGGAAAGATTGGAAATGATGTGAGTGATACTGGATGAGAGGGGTGAGGGTGATAGTGCGATGAATGAGAGAACGGGAGTCGATTCGATTGCGATGATAGTGGGGTCTGTCAGAAGGGGTGACTGCTGCCGTGACTGAGAGTGGAAAGAGATATTTTGAAGAGTGCATGGAGAATGATGGAGAATGAGGTTGCGAGAATAGAGGTCGAAAGAGTGTAAAGAAATGAGCAATATTAAAATAATAATAAGAATACAGAAATATAGTTATGGCCTGAGAGATCACAATAGCCAATTAAGAATTCGAAGACTACAGTTCAATAAATAGGACAGCAATAATAGGCTAGATAACTTCCCTCTTTAACCTTACTTTTCCCTATTTTCATCCACCCCATCCCACCCCTAACACGAACTTTCCCATCTCTCTAGCCTCTGCACCACTGTTACTCCTACTTGACCCTCCTTCCCTCTCCTCCTACCTACACTAATGAATGTGTGACGCGTGGCAGCCATGGTTGAACTACATGTACCAGTTCAACTATGCGTGGCAGTTGGCCGATATGAAGGCCCGAATCATTAAAGTCTTATTTTCTGGTTCATCATGCCCTAAATCCAAATCGCAAGAAAAAGAAAGATTGAAAAGGACGTACTTGTCCAAATTTTTGAAAAATTTTAAAGTGAGATGTTGTAATTTTGGTTGATTAAAATAAATATTTCAATTTGAACTCGAACTTTTTTGAGGTCTGACCCTGGCGATCTTTTTTGGGTTCCCGACTATCGGCATTTCCGCGGCTAGTTTAATGACCAGAAAATATTTCTTCTTCATGGTTATTTGCACACCTCCGATGTATCATAAAATATATCCGCACGTAATTCATCGTATGACCAGCACATTCTCTTGGACCGGGCATAAGATCTAAACACGCATAAATGATACAAAATTTTTTAAAATAGTATAAAAGCCTTTAGTGCAATAGCTACCAAGTCTTCACTGAAGCCTTGAAAGCAGGCAAGGTTGCAGGAGGCTCTGGCATCTTGAGTCGAGGAGTTCAACACTCTGTCCCGGGCGAAAAGAGTGGCAATAATCATCAGTCTTAGTCATCGCTAATGAGCTTGACTGGGAACTGAATGCCTGAATGATGCGCTTTGCGCTGGACTGCCTCCTGCGTATAAAGCAAATCGTGTTGGTGTGGATCACTCACGCACGATGCATACTTCAGCACCGGTCGGGTCATGCTCTTGAAACAGGTGGTCTGAACGTACGTTATGCATCGCTACAGGTAGCAATGACTGATGACGTTTGCCCCTGTGGCTCTTGCTGCGACGGACTGCTCCGTCAGTCTTATTAGGGGTGCATTTTGACTCTGTGAACTGTCCATAGCTTAGCGTTACTCGAAGTATTTGCGTATATGTATTCTCATTTGAATAAGTTACGGCAAAAATCGTACAATAAAACACTGGTACATTTAATATCATATTAGAAAATTCAAGTTCACATCCTACGGCCACACAAATCTCTAGTACAAGAAAAGGGTAATCAGAACACAATTAAAGTTGAAAATCTATCACTTTGCATCAGTAAAATCTCCCTAATTTTCAGAAACGTTGATCCGTTGCAATTCCGGAGAGTAGTATGACTGTCGTGAACGACCACGTACCTAACGCGCCCGTATTTTCAGCAGCCGTAGCCGCGCATCCCCGCTGCCTGAGGTCGTTCTTTCTCCATAGATGTCTCACGTTCGGTCTGGCCGTAGATTGTTTAATAACGACCGTACTTCTGAATATTGGAGTAGTCTTAATCGTCAATAATGTTACTCCAAGCTCATTACCGTGCTTCTGTTATTGGTGATCGTGCCCGTACCGCTACCGACGATGACTTTGACCGTAACATGCTGATGACCGCACCGATGTCAATTCTTTCACGGTGCTCGGGTCACTCACTGCTCGCTCTCGAATGTGCCGATTGCCAGCTTTATATTCGTTGAAAGCCTTCTTTCTTGTCTCTCGTTCTGTCTTACGGCAAAGTCACAACCGTAGCAATGATTGTTGACCGTGCAAATAAGCCATGTTTGCCATTACTCGTAGATTTTTGACATGTCGGATTTGTACTGGTATGAATGTATCGAAGTTACGCACGGCCGTTATTTCTTATTGGTGAATAATTAAATTCAACCATGGTTATTTCTGACCCCGCCGGCAGCCGTTGCGGAGATAGCCGTAGACCGTATTGGAATGGGGAGCGCAGCTGTGCACCAATAAGCCCTGAATCGAATGCCTTGGATCTCTCTAGACATCCACCAATCAGCCGTGAACCACTCGGCTTTGTATTCCTCCGGCCTCGCATAGAACCTGCCGTGCACCATCAGGCCGCGGATTGAATCTGACTTCCGGGCATCGTTAAATTACGTTATTTTGCGTTCACAGCATCTGAAGGTTAGGTTTCAGATAGCGTAGTTCTGTTCCAAAATTTATCGTCCTTCGACAAGTGGCCGTTCGACCCACGGCCTAGATACGGACGGCTTGAAGTGTTGAAGGCTACGTTCCGGAAGGCAGGAATCATGATGGTCCATTACATCCAGGGCAGTGGTGGTCTTCGCAGGCGACCCGAATGGGGAGCGACAATCACGACAGTAGAACCTTTTGGCGCGAAGTCCGAATTACCTACGATTCATACTCAAATTGTATATCGTATATACTCAAATTATATGACTATATAATTATAATTATATGATTTCTGGAGCAAAATAATTCAGTAGAATCCATTTCAAAACGCGCAACAGTTAGAGCTTGAAGGATACTGTACCCTGTCTAATGTGGACTAAATTTTTCAAGGTAACCATTTATCTGACAAGTTTACTGATTGTTTGCGGTGCGCATACAAGTGCATCAAACAAAAAAAATATATATATATATATATTATTTGATTATGTAATTGGCTCCAAACCATTCATTCTAGAAACTTTCTATTGCTGAAAAGCTGAATATTATTTCGTATGAAAATGTCTTTCCAAGCCACCATCCAAGAATTCAGTTTTATTGATGTTGATATATGAAATAATTAACTGAAAGGGAGATGGCTTGTAAAAATATCGCAGTCTGATATAATTGGCCGAAACCTGTTACATTCTGACTTCAGCGACAATACAGCTCGATGTAAAAGCTAATGTGCATCTAAGCTCCTGGATTAAAAAAAATAACACATATAACTGAAAGCAATACAAAGTACTGTAGTCAATGCTCAACTGTCAACTGGAAAACACCGTAGTTTACGCTACATTTTCTGAATATTAGTTAAATATTTTTTTGGCTTATGAAAAGCATTTCAGCCCAAATTTTTACTGTCCTGTCTAAATATTTCAGAAGAAATTAAAATTAAAGTGTAGAGGTTGTAGCCTTGAGGCTAAAATTTATTTTTTTACATTTGAAAAAAAATTGAAGGGTAGATTTTCGTGTACATTCTAACATAATTATCAAGGTTGAGGCCATTCATACACGAAGTTTGAGAGAAATGCAAAATAACAGAAGATCCAGCAGCTTTAACTGTCAGTATTTAGGTGAGTAGGTAGAACAAAATAAGGACAATAATAAAACGGAATATTAAATGACAAGTAAGGCTGGGAGACCATTGAGACGACTGGGTGTGAAGAGAATATCCTAAAGTAGTTTCGTGGTTGATAAAACAAATGAAGTCTGAATTAGTAGTAGAAAATAATATTGTAATTGAAAGTAATGTTTGCAAATGAAAAAGTAATTATTGATTATCAATATGGCTGCACTGCCAACAGCAAAACAACCCGATGAAATTAAAACCCTGTGACAATCCAATGTTCCAGAGGCTACGCACCTGCAATGGACTAAATATATTTGACTTAAGTGTTGATAATTACATACGAATAAATCAACATAATTCAAAACAAAATGACTATATTTTTAGTTGTTGGTTACATGCGAAAAATTCTTCACACATGTTCTCGCCCTGTGTTAAATAGTGGCAAAACCACAGTTGGTTTTAAGAAGAAGTCGAAGATGGAAGACATCGCCGCAATAAAATAACTTACTTCGTGCTGCTGCCGTTGGCGTGAAATTTCTGGTTCGTGTGATTTATCAGCCGTGCGTAATAATTTTGTGCCTTTCACTCTGAGAGATTTGCTGCCAACACCTTCCGTTAACATGCCTTCAAACTCTACCCTCTCGCTAACGCCAAGGCTCAAAATAGAATTCGGAGAGAAGTTTTTGAAATCTACTTGTATCATCATACCTTCCTTGTTCAACTTCCAGTTAGCAGAATCCATGGCCAATGTGAGAGAAAAGCTATAAACGTCCCAGTTGGCGACCGAGCACCGATCCTTGCCTCGAATCTGTGCGATCAAAATACATCGTTCGTAGTCCAAGAACTTCATGTTGGAGCGATTGCATGGAGTTAACTCTTGCCCTATATTACAAACTATGAATTTTCGAACTCGTTCCGGCAAGGGTAGAATTGTTAAGAAAAATTGAGGCCAATTTGTGACATCGGTAACTTTAACGTCGACCACTTCTCCGGACCAGCGAACCTTCAGGCCTTCCAGTGGCTGACAAGCAATCCAAGTCTCAGCTTCCAAATTCCCAGACGGAACACAAATATTGCGGTAGTCATTCCAGTTCAAATGAACTATTTCTTCTTTACTTGCAGGAAGATGAGTATTTCCGAAAAAGAATATAACGACACTGCATGTAATAATAAGCTTCAATATCTTCAATGTTCTTGGGAAATATTTTTCTAAAATTTGTTGTAAAATAACAAATGTGATGATAACTGCCAGCAAGAAATCGAACCTGACAGCGAGATATTGTCCCAAGAAGAAGAGCGCTGCAGCGGGAGCAGCACTTGAAACGAAACTAAATATCAGAGGTGCGAAGATGAGAAGAGACCAAATAATAGAACAATAAGCTAAATTTATGGGTGAATAAACGGACTTCAAACATGCAAGGAAAAGATTAGACCAGATAACGCTGAGCATTAATGTAGAAAAGGCTAACCAACCTTTCTTGACACAGCAAATTATGTACCACAGAATGGCGGTCATATGGCACATGGAAGCAAGGCTCAGGTTCAAGTGGATCGTCTCTGTCAGTACATATTCTGCCTCCCAGTGTCTCAATAAATCGAAGTAAACCCCAACACTGGCCGGCAAATACTGAGATAAGTCATCAGCAAGGTAATTAAAATTAGCGCCCTGAGCAACCAAGAAGAGCACAAGTGGAAGATGTTCGACAAAATCAACACGTTTGAATGAACATTCGAGACTTAACAAACACATCAAGCCAAACACAGGCAAGCATATGCTAAGTAGTAAATTAGGAACTAAGGGTGCAGAAATTAGAAAACAAATTAGGCTTATAAACAAAATGATGAAGGGAAGGTGCCACCTGTTACGAAACTTTCGTTCGGCAGAGTCAGTGCACAGCGCTGAGCAATGATGCTTCAAGAGGAAGGACCACACCTTGAATTGGTCCAAAAATTTATAATTAGCGAAGATCGTTGCGCTCGATACCATCATTGACATAAGAGACGCAAAGAACATGACTGGTGGAAGGCATCTAGCTAAAGAATCCCTCTGTATTGATGAACAAAATGATGCTATAAATATGACCAGGAAACTTAGTTTGATATACGTCATGCTGTAAGACCAACATCGAATCTTCTTCATGACTTCCACGCCAAGAAATTGGACGAGTTTCTCCAGGGCTCTTGAGGCACCAGAGACACAGGCGGCAGTCTCGTCTGAAGACTGCAACCCGAGCAGGCGAGATTCAAAGAGACGTTGCCACAGACTTGGTCTCGTCTCTTCGTCCCGAGATCCTGGGGCGCTCGGAGACGAGGCAGGTCTGGTATCGCGCTCTTTACTTCTTTCCTGACAAAGGCTTAACGAAGGCAGGAACTGATGCAAAGTCGGCAAGTGTCCCTGCAATGATGATCTCATTAGTAAGTGTGTAAACTATCATCTCTAAACCATAAATTGCTATCGAAGTTACTTATAGGTAGGTCGACTGTCTATGCATGACGAAAATCACTATACTTCGCAGGAAAAATTATTCAGAGTAATGACAGGACCTTGACAGTGATAGATTTTTACCTGGCAGTAGGAAGCTGCTGCAGCGGCAAGATGCTCTTCAAGAAAGCGCTCTCCGCCATATTTGTGTTCTAGAGTGCTTGCTTCCGACGATACCTGTAAAAATTAGCATCATACAAACAGTGAACCATTCATTCACAAAATTACAATTCATATTTACTCTTGGGTTGAACTTTCATAAGCTGGCGCCGTGTAAAGATGATTCGAAGCTCCCATGAGGGCGTTCTTAATTTATTCTTCTTTCCATGCCGCAGAATTGTGAGGAGTGAATTACACAGATAACACACGTACTCGTAACAGTCACCGATGCTAGTAAATTTGCCTAATATACGTAATGTTAGTTGCACGAGTGATTAACACTGAACAAAATTATTAGTCTTGATGCGTGCAAGCATTTGCTGGTCTGTTGATAAAAATTACCTTGAAGATGCATTAAACTCAAATTGTTCTACATCAATTTCTCTCGTTCATCTGTTGTAAATACATTACACTAAAAAGACAAAACATATCGGTGGTAGTTTTTTCGGCTTCCCGAGCAACATAGGTCACTTAATACACAATAAGTGACAAACTAACTTGTATCTTATGACGAAATGTCCGCGACTCCAACATAAAGTAAATTTAAGAATAAAGGCTTAAACTAAAAAAGTTGCATAAAACATTTTACTGAGTAGAAGTCCTAGATAAACAAAACAGAACGTTCTACTCAGTAAAATGTTTTATGCAACTTTTTAGTTTTAGCCCTTATTCTTAAACTTAGAAGAACTCCTTGAGATAAAGTAAATTGCACTGGATTATTTGCACGGGCGTTTGAATTTTTTCGCCTTAGGGCCCGCAGGCAGATGGGCCCACATGTGCCCCGTTGTTGGCACCACTACTCAGGGGCCGTAATATCAAACGCAATCAAGTACACCTAGCGGCCTCAGTAGACATAGTGGCCGATTTATCGCCTGTGATTGGTTGGTTTAGCTAGTAAAGACGTCAATGATTGGCTATACAAACTCGTAACTATTTTTGATAGCACGGCCCTAGGGCTGCAGGGAGGCAAGCGTACCTCGGAGAGTTCGTGTGTTGGTCGCTGAAGATGGCGGATGTGCGCGGCAAGCATGGAACTCGTGACGAAATCGTTTCCATTGCTTATGCTGAGAATTGTTCAATGAGTTAAAAACAATTAGATTCTCATGCTGAAAAAGTTTCATTTAACAAAGTTAGGAAACAGTCATATTTTCAAAAAATAGGCATAAGATTAAAGCAAGTTTCAAGCTATTAATTTTTATTTCGTAATATTATAAATTCACGAATCATCCCACAAAAAAAAATATTTATCAGTTATAGAACGAACAGTTCTTGGACACGAATATTTGTGAAACGGATAACCAGTTTTCAAATTATTGATAAACCTTCATTGAGTACTTTTTTCTCGATTGTAAAACCATTTAAATGCTAAAATCTTACCTTAGGAAGAGATCGTGTGCAGCCTTGCGAGCAAGCTTCTCTTGCAGCGGCGTGGCGAGACAGTGTAGAACTTCATGGTAGTTATGTTCACTGATACCTGCACCATAGACATGACATGGTAGTTATGTTCACTGATACCTGCACCATAGACACGACATGGTAGTTATGTTCACTGATACCTGCACCATAGACACGACATGGTAGTTATGTTCACTGATACCTGCACCATAGACACGACATGGTAGTTATGTTCANAAGGACGTGACCCTGACAGCACCTCACAAGGACGTGTCCCTGACAGCACCCACCCACTGCAGTATCCAGGCACTGCTGCAGGAGTTCTGTGGCCTTCACGTGGCCCTGCAGCGACGCCTTCGTCAGCCAGTAGACGGCCTGACGAGCGCACTCCCCGTCGTCGTCTGTAGTGCAACAATAATGCTATGCTTTACATTATTAATTTGTTATTCCTTACCTTCATCAACATATTACCCAACATTACCTTAGTCTTAGTGCCATAGTCTGTAGTGCAACAATGATGCTATGCTCTACGTTAATAATTTGTTAAATTAGAGCAAACTCCGTTTTAGGCTGTTTGCTTTTAACATTTCAAAAGCTCTATTTGATCTTTGGATTGTTTCTTCCTCGAATTTAATCGTAGCGATAAAGAAAAAGGAAGAAAGCGGCCTTTGGCAGCTTTTCTACCGTTGACCTTGAGTGGTGCCACAGCCAGCAGGCGCAGTCTGCATGCCTTCAATCTTCGCTACGACGCAGTACGTGCTGCTACGCAGCTCCTCTAGTGACTGCTTTGCATCAATATACAGTCGTACGAACAAGTGAGTTTTAGGACACATTTCCCTGCAATTATCATTTGATAATTGTAAGGCTTTAGCCTTAAAAAATGCTATGTGTTAAATAAGTGACCAGTTCTAATAACTGTTTACCAGTTCGCGAGTGCAGTGTTTGGTTTTGCGCTTGTAAGCGAGAGTCGCCGGGCGTCAGCCAGGCTGACTCACGCTGGGCGTGACTCAGTGCTCCGGTGACTCAGTGAGATTACTTTCTTGCTCCGCCAGTGATTACTTAATAAGGTTCATTTTACTTGCATAAGCACTGCACAAAATAGCCTTAGCCCGTTTCGCTCAGCCGCTGACGAGCCCGTTAGCTATGCTGTCGTAGGGCGATCAAATCCTTTGATCAGGTCTATAGCGTATTCTGAAGCCAATACCTGTCTCTTATACACATCTAGATGTGTATAAGAGACAGGTATAGCTATGAGCACGTAACCGTGGTATAGCTATGAGCTCGTAACCGTGGTATAGCTATGAGCTCGTAACCGTGGTATAGCTATGAGCTCGTAACCGTGGT
>NW_025934886.1:608410-770576 GCF_000764305.2 Hyalella azteca | reverse complement strand
GATACAGCCACACGCATGACGCATGATACAGCCACACGCATGACGCATGATACAGCCACACGCATGACGCATGATACAGCCACACGCATGACGCATGGTACAGCCACACGCATGACGCATGATACAGCCACACGCCTGTCTCTTATACACATCTAGATGTGTATAAGAGACAGGCTAGGAGCTATATCAACACGCCGCTAGGAGCTATATCAACACGTTGCTAGGTGCTATATCAACACGCCGCTAGGAGCTATATCAACACGTTGCTAGGAGCTATATCAACACGTCGCTAGGAGCTATATCAACATGTCATTAGATGCTATATTAACACGTCACTAAATGTTCTCAAGCAACTGAATATTTTTTCGACTCATTTCCAAATTTATTCATTTCGTGTATTAATGACTGCAGTGTACATACAACAGGTGTTGCTAGATATCTATTCATCTGCTGCTTATTATAAAATGACACATTAACGGTATACTATTTAAAAAGGCGCAATATCCTATTTTTCGTCACCACACCAAGAAGCCATACAAACAATCATTAAATGTAAACTATCAATAAATCCTTCAAGCATATGACTATTTAAACGAAAACTATCAACATATCCTTCAAACATGTGATTAATTAATTATATAAAAGTAAACCATCAATACATCTTTTAAGTATATGCTTAAATAATTCTATGAAGGCCATGAACATATAATGGATCACAGGTGACCTGTCTCCTGTAGCAGCGCGCTCGCCAGCGCCATCTGTGAGTCAGGATCTCCCTCCTCTGCCAGCTGGCTCCTCATGCGCCGGATCACGCCGCGGGGGCCATCTGGGGGATGAATAATGAATTACAGTGAATAATAATAACATGAATGATAGTGAATGATAGCTTGAACACCACTGAATAATAACGTGAATCATAGTGTTATCATATCAATCATGGTGCTAGCTATCATTCACTGATAGTGAATGATAGCTTGAATACCAGTGAATAAGAAATGAATGCTAGAGGGTAATGACATGAATACCAGTGAATAAAAAAATAAGCAAAGACGAGACGGCAGCTGCGCATCGTAATCACAGAGGCGTTATAAACTGGCGTCAGCTCATGTACGTACCGCGAGCATATATATACTTTCTGTTGTCACGCGTCGCATACTACAGCCACACGCATGACCCATGGTACAGCCACAAGCATGACGCATGATACAATCACACGCATGACGCGTGATACAGCCACACGCATGACGCATGATACAGCCACACGCATGACGCATGATACAGCCACACGCATGACGCATGATACAATCACACGCATGACGCTCATCATACAGGCTCATCAGTGGCATGACACTCATCATACAGGCTCATGCCACTCAATATGGCTTCATGTGTAAAACCAATGATCCATCTTCAAGCTCACAATGTACCCCCTCTGCTCACAATGTACTTTCGCTGCTCACAATGCGCCCTCGCTGCTCACAATGTACCCTCGCTGCTCACAATGCAGAGACACGCCACCGAATCGGTAGACACGCCTCACAATACCACATGCCGGCGTAGTGCGCTCAAGCAGCGGCTATTACAAGGAATAGTTGATAGTTTTTATCAGAATTTTTTTCTATTTGACTGCGTCGCACGCGCGGCCCGCATAACGGCCAGCAGGTGTCCCGCTGCTATTTATTTCTCTATAAAAATAGAAATAGGGGAACTGGTGAGCGAACCAAGTGCCAAGGCATCACCAACATGGTGGCAATCCATAGGTTATTCAAAAGAACCTGTTCTTATGTCATTTTGAACCGATCAACGCTTTTTTACGGACCGATCGTAAAACACACCTTCTGTGACCTTCACCGGCAAAAGCTTTTGCACTTCTGNCCCCCCCCCCGCTGAGCCGGACCGGTCGATGCTCTTGCAAACGCATAAGTACTCACAATAATTCCCTGCCACCATGATCACCAATAAACTTTTCGCGGGTAACAATGTCCTATACGTAATTTAGTTCTTAATCGAATTAAAATTATATGGAGAGTTTAGTAGGCCAACAGCGGTATTAGAAGTACGTTGTGCAATGTCAATCGTTTTGAAATTAAAAGGGCTTCAACGATAAACTAACATAGAATGGCAAAGAGTTTCAACTTTCAACTCAGTTTGGGATGATACTCGCCAGTTCCTGCAAGTTTTATGGGATAGTTCGAGCAGCTGGAACTGGACGTCAGTTGCGTGGGCGTGATCGTGATAAAGGTGCGCCCGAGTCGACAGAGAGGGGAATGTTTAAGTGTAAAGTTTCCAGTAAAACGCATAGCTGATAAGCATCATGTCAGTTTTATGCAATCTTCGTAACCTGCAAAGACTTTTCAATTAATTTGCGAATAATGGCATCGTCAAGGAAGTCGACATCATAGCCTTCACAAGCACACATCCACAAAAATATCACGTGTCCTGTATCTATTATGCAATAAAGTAGCGCTTGTAGTAAAATTTCGTACCTTGAATATTCCATTGACGTCTAGATCGTTGCACTGCGTAGCCATCGTTATGATATTCCGAAGATTGATGGCAGGCGCTAGGCAAAGTTGCCGCCATCGAGAGTTCGAACGCACTACACCGCCACGTATGAATGCTGCATAAGCACTGAAACTGAAAGACGCACGTTAGCTGGCGCCTGGCGGTTAGCAGTAAGGTTGCCAGATGGAGCCAAAAGGAAAAGGCCAAAACGGCCCGATTCAAAATTAATATGAAAATTTGAAATTTAATGTAGTTACTTGGAGCAGAGGACTTTAATAGAAATCGAACCAAGTAAATAGAATACCTTCATAGCCTACCGTAAGACAATTCGCTGGAAAAATCATTAGTCATGATGACATGTCGTCATGACAGACCAAAATAATATTATAATTTTTTTAACTCGTGTGAGCCATTAAACAGATTTTAAGGCGGGGTAGGAATAATTAACCCATATCAAAGTGAAATTTTACGATGCCTCTTACTACGAGGCTGAATGTATCGAGAAACAAAGCTGTAACCACAGAAATTACTACTTTACAAAAGAAAAAACTATATGCACTTTCAGCTTTACCATCAATGGTTATTTATATGAATCAAAACTTGACTGGACATAGGCCCATGCTTCGACCACGGTTTAGCCCAAATTAGGAGGCACTCGGCCAGTGTTGCCACCGTCACCCACCGACACCGTAGTATTAACACAGTTACGTGTCGAAGTTTAAATGTACTCATCTTTTGTATTTTAAGTGAAGGGCAAAAATAATACAAAAAAGTTGGGAGTAACATATTTGTCATAAAAAGCCCAAAACGGACACATCGTCCAAATTAATTTTACGAGGCCAATGCATTTAAAAAAAGGCCACTTTTGCGAAATTTGGCCACGAAAAAGCCAATCTGTTCATGCAAGATGTTTTTAATGAATTTTCGATTTTAATGTAGACATGAAATCATTTATCAGATCCCCACAACGAGTCTCCAACTTATAATTCAGTTGGAGACTCGTGTGTCAGAACCCATTCAGTGAGTGGAATCTGAGCAGCCAAACCTCAAGCGAGAATTTTTTAGCAGTACAATGGCCTTCGATTTATAGCTACCGGTGTTATGAGATTGCAACTAATGGTATTATAAGATAGCCACTGACATTATAGGATAGCGAATGGCATCGTTAGATATCTACTGTTGTTGTAGGATAGCTGGATATCGATCTACTGGTGTTATAGGATTGCTACTGACATTGTAGGATAGCAACTTGGAAACGCGAGCCTCTCAAAAGGAAACCTGGCACTTCGAAGCTTCTCAGTTCCAGAAAAACGAACAAATTCTGCTGTAGCCCAAATGTGACTACAGACCACACGCTCCTAGCGAACCTTGCGGTCATTAGCGACTTGAAAGTGACCGTTGACCCAACGATCATGACCACAATTGCTCTCTTTATATAATTCAAAGGCATATTTGACCAAATAATTTTTTTGAGACATTACGGCGGTCGTAGAACTTAAGATCGCCTTCACCTTGCGATAGAACAGAGTTGATCTTGACAGAATTTAAGGCCACAGTATACAATATCATGACAATGCTTAAGACTCGATTGGATCGGCATTGCTTGGTAAGCGGCAGCGGCATTGCCGCTGATCTAACGAGTCCACGCGTGTGGTAGGATGCTAAATTAATAAGAGTTACACTTTCACAACAGTTTAATACTCACAAAACCTTGGAAGACAATTAATTCAAAGTAAAAACATTGTATACCTTCCATTGAAAAGTACAGAGGGAGTATTTGTAGCCCAACATTTTCTAAACTACTACAATCATATTAAACTCGATGTAAATTTCACAAATATATTCTTTTCAATACACATTTTGGATAAGCAAACTTACGAATAATTTTGACAAGCACCTTTCAGGCTTTTAGGAAGAAGATAGAACAATTGCTAATTCGCTATAACATTTCAATAGAAACAAAACATTTTTCAAGTCACTAAAGGTTTCAATATATCAACGACAAAACCATTAATAACTCTTCCAGTACTTCGTATAAACCGCAGAATCTATGGTCGAAAACGTCAACTCAAGTAAACTTTTCTCTTTGCAACCAATTTCTTAAATTTTAGCTAAACCTAATCGCACCAAATTGGCAAACTTTCAAGTAAGACACGTTGACAGATAATCATAATTTCTTCCTAGCTGATTGATATGGACTGCCTAGCTTGAAAAAGTCAGCCTTCGAAAAAATAAATTCTATGAAGAGCGATTGCAGTCCTTGAAACAATTTTCTTGGAGCAATCGGCATTCTTCCGCCATCTATTCTCGACTATTGTACAAAAATCACATGACATACAACACAGCTAGCATTTCCAGTCAACATTCAAATATTAGGGTTCAATTATCACCGCTGACCTTCTACAACCGATATATGAGGGATGAAAACTCTTAAAGAAACTCGCAGATTTCCATCCCGCTTCAACTGGCCCACACATTGGTGTCTAAATAAATAGTTTAAGATTAATTAAGGAAATTTGCATTAGAGCATTTTGAATAAACTGAAGTAGACCAAGGAATCTCATACCTTACATTGATATTTTTCGTATTTATTTAGAGAGATGAGTTAGACATCCTGTCGGGAAATAACAGTCAATTGGTAAACATTGGTGGAACCATGTTCCCTACCCAAGATCTTCGATGTCCCGAAATTCTGTTTACTCAACTCTCATTCTGGTACACATCATCAAACTTGGTATATCTGCGAGAATTCCTGTGTATTACGATGAGAAATGAAGGTACAAATTAAAATTAGTCTTGGCAATTTAGAAAATTTTAGCAGTATTATTCCAGTAATTGGACGATATGCGTAACATCTCTCTTGTTCAGCAGAGGAACTGCCCGCATCGAGGCCTCTTCAGAGAAAGATGAACTGTAAACCTATTATAATTTGATGAATATGCCACTCTCACAACACGTTACAGAGCATGAACGTCTCTCCACTGACTGTATGATAAATGATATTCAATAATAACGGAATATGCATCAAAATAATACAAACGAAATAAATATATTCACCATCCCCGCAACTCTCATAATGATCTCTCATCGCTGATGGCGCCTAACTTACGCGTTCCACAGACCAACATTTCAGAAAGTTCGGAAAACAACAATTCCCTGCAGTACAATTGGTAATTGGCCAAGGATTGCATCTAAAGCGGCAATTGCGATTGTCACTTAAAGGATTACTCCTCTAATAGCAATTTAAATTGTCACTTGATTAAGGATTATGCCTGTCACTTCCATACTTTCCTCACGCATTTTAATGAGGGAACTCATGTAGAACAATAAGCAGACAGCGTTAGGTCCTACAAGGTCAACGGCATTTATAACTCGGAAATTATACGCGATAACCAGAAAAAATAGAGAAAGGCAGTGAAATTGGTTGAACCTAACGCGACTAGCAAGCAAAAATATATGCATCGAATTAGTTTACATTAAGTAAGCAAGCGCTTAATTAACGTTACTTCTCAGCGCTGACAATAATAAAAAGCAATAAAAATCACAAATCGTGAATGGCTTCACTAATAAGAAAACAGAAAACTGGAAGCCCTTCACCAATATGTACACACATAATTATATGAACTTTTAAGCCAGCCACAGAATCGCTTGCGTGCTTATGGCTAACATCATTGCATTAAAAAACAGCAACAGAATTTGATAGCTGAAGTAGCACCGATAAAGGAGACATGATACTCAGGGAAGCAAGACCCAGTGGGTTGACAATTCAGTCACAAAAGACGGTGACTTAGACACTTGCAGTTAAAAAAAAATGCTCCAGGAACAGGAGTTGAAGAGTTGAACAATGAAATTTCACGAGAGGATAGCTAGCGCGGATATGCTTCGATATTTGTTCATATGGCTGGTTCTGTTCAGTTATTAGTCGCATACTGAACTATATGCGCTGCTGAGTGGTTACATAAATGTTTTTAAATGTGATCATCCACGATTCAAAAAGAACTGAACCGTACAGGAAACAGAAAACTAAACACCATTTCCCTGTCAACAAAAAGTTAAAAATTTTCTACGTAGTGATTTGTCAAAAGAAGTAAAACAATGCAAGTTACAGCCGTCACAATTTGAGGGCATTCATGGTAAAAATCATTGGCATATCCTATGCCATCGTTTTCTCTCAAAAAAACTATTTCATTACTCCTGTCCGTTATACTAAATCGCATATAAATCAGTAGAAATATATAAATTGCAATCACGGTGAACAAAAATTCCTTTCAAACTTCCATATTTGGAAGTAAAGATAAGAACCAGCGATACGTCAAAAAAAGCGTAGATACAAACTGAGTTTAGAGTAGAAATTCCTAGTCTAGTTGATACTGGCTTTAGCAACAGAGAACGCAAGTCAGAGCAAAAAATCATCAGCATTAACACCTCGACGCAGCGTTCACTATAGGGAACGTAAGACGAAACAGAGGCACATAATATAGCAGTCCTCCCAGTAATGCATCATTATCAATCAAGAGATATCATTGCTAGATTTCAATAATTGGACATCTTCTCAAGCTGTAAATCATCAAATATCGATGATAGATAGCAATCATAAGAAATTATCTCAAGCTGTACATCATTAGCTATCGTAGATATATTTCAATCATATGACACCTCTAGTTTTAAATCGTTAGACTTAAATAGACATCAGTCAAGGGACTTTATCTTTAGATTTACATCATTAGACATCATTGTCAGATTTCAATCATAGGAAATCATCGCTAGATCTCAATCATTATTTACCATTGCTAGATTTTAGCAGCAGGACGTCATCAAATAAATAACCAGAGCCGCTCAAGCGTAGTAAGTTACATATGATATACTAGAATAAATCGGAGGCATTCAAATGAACGCTAAAGAATAACGGCGTCTATAAGCATACCGATATATAGCATATAAGAACATTATAAATCATCACTTAACAATATTAAGCAACTAAAGAGAGCTTCTATTCTTAAAACGGTAGCTATTATGGCGAAAATGAAGCAAGATCCTCAGAACGAAGAGATACGTCGCACAACGATGGCGTGATCACAGTCTGGAAAGCTCGCTCACATCATCACTAATATGATCACAGCTCGACTCCTGACGTCCTGCTGACACGTCGCCGGCATTATCGTTCACTTTGGAGCTCTTGCTCAACTGCAGGGATGATATAAGGCCTGCAGGCTTGCTCTCCTCTCGCGTAGAACTGATATCTTCATCTACCATAGAAGGATTTGTTCTGAGTTGTGGCTCATGTATGCTGCTGTTCATCCTTTGAACAGGCAAGCCCTTTATGGGCGACTTCTCGATAGGTTCATGTCTCGGAAACTTACTCTCAGCGAACGCGTCCACAGCTTTTTTCTTAATGATAATCTGGCCAGCAGAGTTTTGCAGTGTATGGTTCCCGAAAATCTGGTTCTGCAGCGCTTGAATGCTGTGGCGCACGTTGCCGGTTTGCACTACATCGCCTATTGTACTCTTACCCACATCAGCATTAGAGTCTGTTTTAGGCACGTTGATTACGCCAGATGAATTGTCTTCTGATTTTTTACCGAGAGGTAAACTTTCAACTCCACTGCTAGGGTTTTGACTTTTTTGGGGGGCGTTAAGGAGTCCCTGAGAAGCTCGTCGAGGGATGTAAGAGACGCGGTTTGCAGCTGATGGGACGTTTCCTGCAGGGGAGGCTTGGTCGAGACCAGGTTTATCTTCTAGTTGCCTTTCCTCAGTTCTTCCTGGCACCTCAGCTGATCCACCATTCGTCGCCAAGTCTCCAGCGATGAAAGCAGAATCACCAGCAGAGCTACCAACTGATTCGAGATTAGGTGCAATGGAGGCAGGTGGAAGTGCAACTGAGTTAGTGGAAGTGTGTGAGGAAAGTTCATCAAATGTAGGTGGAGTTGAGAGGTGAGGAGTGAGCTTACGCGACACGACACTCTTGCTCCTCATGCCAGACTTCAAAGTACGAACGCTCACAGCTGTGGAAAAAAAACTTGGTTGAAATTAAGTTGCGGTACTCATTTTTGTCAGGATTTTATGAATAAATTTCTCCAGATAATTTCAAAATAAATATAACTCATTTATTTTTCGTGTTCTGCATGTTAAAATTGTATTTTTATCAAGCTGAGTAGACATTGCATGATTAAGACTAGATTATAGCAAGCTTAAGTAGACTTGTTGTATAAGATTAGCACAGCGAATCAAAGATTATCCCATGATTGCATGGACACGCTTTATTTGATGTTGTCAGATTGACCGTATATCCTGAATCTTGCCTTGAAATAAGCTCATCATATTCAATTACAATGTTCATTCTTAAGGACTAACATGATGCTGTTATCAACATGAGATTTGAAAATGTTAATAATAAAAGGATCTCAATGTGAGGAAAAAATAACTCAGGTCACGTCAATTAAAATGTAGAAATCAATAAAAATGGACAGCTGATAACATACGGTAGCTTAAACACAGGCATATAATGCAATGCAATTTACGAGCACATGGGCTCAGGTGAAGGAATTAAGCTCAAAACGACACAGTAAATACGCACGATATTTAAAACTCACAGCTACCTGAACATAGGAGTGCAAATTCGAAGAGCGAGAAAATGTAAATGTAAAATAATTATGTATTATTGCGATAGTTACTAATGAAAATATTATGATCACGCGAGAATTCCAATAGAATTTAGTTTCAGGAACACTTAGATTACCAAATATCAGGTTAACAGCTAGAATTAGGTTTTGCTTAAAGGAAGCAAAACGAGATCACACCGCGCACCAAAACATAAGCGACCGTGTGCATGTGCATAGCGTTGAGCTCACATCTGGCGCGCAATAAATAGCACTTCACAAGAAGCAAGTTGACGCAAGAAATTTATGAGTGAATATTATATTCATTAACAGAAAATTATCAGCGATAATTTCAACAAATATGCAAAACGGTATAACTGTAAGCGACTCGCTATAGCCTGCAGTATTTAGGTTACCAGGAAGTGATTCCGTAATGCTGAGGGCTAACATAAGTGTAGTGCCCGTTTTCACTCGAAAATCATGATAATGATTGTAGAATTTGCATCAAGGGAATTATACGGACTAGAACAAAGCTGAGCTACTTTGGAAAGACACAGTTTTTTTAAGAGTTAAGCCGTTTCAGGATCCTCCAGATAACCTACAGAAGTTATCTATTCGCAGGGTTGGTAGAATAGCTACTCGGTTTGAGGTGGTTCGGCAACCCAAATCATTACGCAGAACTCCATGCCAAAAGGCAATTACCTACAAAGCATTGACAATACAATTGCCTACAAAGCATTGACAATACAATTGCCTACAAAGCATTGACAATACAATTGCCTACAAAGCATTGACAATAAGATTAAGAAAGATGATCACCGATACATCGTGTCTGAGCCGTGACAACATACCGTGGCAGAGGACGACAGCAGCAGGGATACTGGGAGCAGCCGTAGGCAGGAGCTATAGACTAGCCCTTGGGCCTGCAAGTACAACACAACACGCACATCTAGAATCATGAAGCAGCATCCCAACACAAATCAGAAGCACAGCAACAGAAGGATGATCATGGTAGCAAACGAAGGATTTGCAATGGGGCTTATGGTGAACTAAACAACTTGCAAGATGTCACTATATGTCGAGAGAAAATTTTGATATGCAAACGAATCTGATTCTCGCCAGACGTTCAGAGCAGCAAACAAAGATATCACTTCTTTGCTACCATGAAAACGCATGGTAGCAAAGTAGTACACTACCATGAAAAGAACTTCTAAGCCGGTCATGCATAACTATTCTTTTAGATTAAACCAATGATATAATTAACAATATTTAAAAGAACGGAGTCAAAAGGTCTAAATCTAGTCTAGACAATCGCACTAAATCTGCATTCAGTTTACGTAGAACTTTAAATTCCACGAGGTACACATAAATATTCACAAAAAGAGGCAAAAAAACTTACTGACAGATTGCCAATTAATTTCAGTTGATTTCACGCATTATTCGATAATTAGAACGAACGAAGACATTGTTTCAGACGAGATTCAACTAACATAGTTTGTGATTTTTCAATTCTTTAACTAAACTGACGTGGAACAATTGTATAATAAAACATGCGGAACTCATGCTATCAGGATTTTCCGGCATTTCACTTTCACTTTAAGGCATAAATTGTGGTTGGGAAGTTCATTATTGGGGGAGTTTCCACTAATGCTGAAATATTATGACAAAAGTGCAAAAAACAACATGGTAAACCGCACATGAAAGTGAACAATAAGGAGGCGTGCCATGGTTTACATTGACGAAAGAAAGGTGTACAGGTGCATAATAATTAAGCGAGAGACTCGCCCACATACGTGATCTTACTCGAGTGAGGACAGGCAGAGGAGAAATGATTGTACAATTGAGCCATGACAGCAGGAACCTTCTGGTAAATTGGGTTCAATAAATCGGAAGCGTCTGAGTCCGGAACATTAAGCAAAAATTACATAAACAGAAGCAATACAGCTCAGGTGATGACGTGTAACTTAAATGTGAATAATATCAGAGTGTAAAAAAGAAAGGGTAGATACATCGCACAACATTAGAGAACTCACTTGACTTATCACTTGATACAGAATTATGTCCGTCAGCGAACGCCGTCAGGTCTTCAGTAGTTGTCCTCCGGCCCAAGGGACTGGGAGAACTGTTGGAGGATGTCTCTGTGGGGAGAATAGCATAGCACGTTTCCCCGTCATTGGAGTTTGAAGAGGATGAAGGGTCTAGGGGTGGGGCTGGGGAGCCCAGACACTTTACGTTGGGGTTGGACGAGGGGCGAGGCGCGAGAGGAGGACGGTCCGAAGAAGGAGGCCGAGGAAGCGTCATGGGCTTCTCAGGGAGAGCGGGTTTGTCGACGCGTGTCTGTGAGTACATCAGGCCAATTAACACTTACAATTTATTAGATATGGCTAGTGTAAATAAGTGTTTGATAATACAGCATAGAACTACCATGAGGTGAGTTTTTCATAAAAATGGATAGATCCAATAATGTTATAACAAGACAAAAGGTTATAACACAATTCATTTGTTATGGCCAGGAAACATCGGTGCTCTGGTAGCACCGAAATATCAAGGGAAAAATTGAAAAAAATTCCTGCAACGTTAACACTCACCGCCAGCTCAGGCTTATCGTTGGCAGCGCCCAGCAGAACATCCTTGATGGTCCTGGCAGCAGGTATAGGATGACTCGCCAGCTGGCCGTCAGCAGCTGAGACTTGCGAGTTCTTGTCATGCTCGTCACTGGTGTCGATGTGTCGTGGCAAAGCAACGGGCGGACATGAGCTCTGTTCCTGCATTATATTCTCCAGAGATTTTCTGAACATTTCCTTGGATGAGAGAGGGGCTTTGAAATTGGTGTTATGCCCAGCATCTTCGGAAGGGGCTTGAGTCGGACGTCTCAATTCAACTTCAGAAGTTTCCTGCATTTCATTGTGTATAATTTCAAAGCCTATTGGAGCCTGTGAAGCGGAAGAGGCAGACTGAGTAGTGGAAGGACCTTGAGAAGTAGACGAGGCAGCCTGAGAAGAAGAGAGGCCATGCTGAGAAGAAGAAGAGGAAGCCTGGTTCTCTTCTTTTTGGGCTCGTTGGGCAGGTGAGGGATGCTGGGTATCAATGGGACCAGTTGATGACGGATTAATACAGGTAGCAGCAGGCACCTTGTCGTCCCCTCCAAGAGTTTTATCACAATTTTGCAACGAGCCTTTGGCTGGCAGCTGAACAGCATTAATTTTTTCAAGAACGTGAGAAGCCGAAGCTGATTTCTCTAAATTAGACAATAGAGGAGGACTGGGGCGAGGAGGTTTGACCACAGCTTGAATGTCTGTAGCTGGACCTGCATTCGGGGCTCTCACTCCATCCTGAACACCTAACGGGTTCGTGCCAGAACTCTTTTCCGCACCTGAACTGTGACTAGCTCCCACAGAGGCGTTAATTCCCACACCCCCAGTCGGCTGGAGTCCGACAACATGGCTCCCTAATGCACCACCGCCGTCGGCTGACGGTTCAGGGAGCCTCACCACAGGAGGCTTGGGAGGTTCTATACTTGGTCTGTTGGGCTTACGCACGCTGGCCGTACGCACGGTTCCATACGCGCGAACGGCGGGTACTGGAGGATTGGGGCTGTTGAACAAGCCCTCGGTGGATTTGCTCATGATTTTGGCATCATTTGTGGATGAAGAGTTGGGAAGGCCGGGGTAGACGCGCTGAGGGGTGGGAGCTTCGCGGGTAGGAACCAACTGTTGACTACGCGACTGCTCAGGTGAAGAAGATGATGAATTATCGCCGCTCTGGTCCACAATTTTGGTCCCTTGAGGAGGCAGAGGTGCTTGTTTCTTCCGTCTCAATGGGTGCTTGGGACTATCTTGCTCTCTAACATCGAAGTTGTTCACAAGCACACTCATGTCAAGTCTGCTCAAATCGGCACTTTTATTCCTCTTATGCATTGATCCTGCAACGTGACCTCCAGTGTTGCCAGCCACACTTGGCACGCTCTCATTGCCCACACCATCCAAAGGAGTTTCGGGAGGTTTGGGCAGACTTAATTTTGGCACATCGAAGTTAATTCTATCAGGGAAGAAATACTCGGAGTTTTCAATGAGCTTTTCAACAATTTGTCGGTAATAATTGCCATAGCTCATATTACGGCCTAAAGTGCTGCTCATGATGTTCTCAGTCATGTTCTCATCAGGGCTCCAGATGAGGTTAGGAGCGATAACGATAGAGAGGTTGTTTGGCGTCATCTTATTGTATGGCAGGTACTGAGTGAGAAGAGACAAAAACTGCATGAAATAACTCAAATTCTGTAGGTTAGGCTTAGGAAGCCTCTGTACAACGGTCCACAGTTTGCGCAGACTCTCGTCCCGGTCAGGTATTTTGGCTGCCTCAAGCCACTCAGAGTGGAGAGTATGGGTGAGCAGAGGCTCAGGTAGCTCACGAAGATAGGATTTCAAGACGCCAGCAACGACGTGCACATCGACGTCCTTATGGCAATCGTCAGTAGAACTAGAGGCAAAGGAGGAGCTGTCTATTGTGTTGGCATCAAAAGCTGCCTTGAGACGCTTCACTTTTGTGGCGCTGCCTGCGACGCGGAACAAACCTTCTTCAAGGAGACCAACCTCAACCAGCCTTTTGACGCACACTTCCAGTGGTAGAGCGAGAGTCTGTAATTAACAAGAACTTATATAATCTTAATTTTTCAAGTATTTAGCTCATCATGACAATGGAGGTAGTACTCAAAATTACTCATCATATTAGTTATTTAGAATTATATCACAAGTAATTAGATTTGATTCAGAGTGAGTAAAGTACACAGCAGCACAAATTACTCACCCTTCTAGTAATGACAAGATGTTCGTTAAGACAACAACCAAACACAGGGCCTTGGGTGCTGTTTTCAAGTCTCTCAAGGATGTGTGGCAAAGCGTTGTCAAAGGTTTTTTGGGAGAATGAGTAGAAGTCTTGCCTGATCACCAGATATTGCTTCACCAGGTTACAGATGAAGCGTTCTTTAGCAAGTAGGACGTACAGTTCAGATGCATATTGATCCTGCATATTAGATTAACATTTATCAGATTTTTAAATAACACATTAAAAGCATTATTGCAGCTAATATTATATAGTAACAATAAACCAACATAGGGAGTTGTTCAACAGCAGAAAAAAAGATGAATATCACAAATTGCTAGCAAGTTCGAATCAAATAAGAATAAAATGATATATATTCCTAGGAGAACTAGTTTCAAAATAGTTTCAGTATAATCATGAAACATTATTATGAGAGTAGAATTTGGCACCTCAGCAGGGTAAGTAATACGTTATATGGACCTCATGTGCAGTCATGGATCTCTGTCACTCACTGCAGCGAGTGACAGAGAGTGCATTTTCTCGTCGACGAAAACGTGAAGTCATGGACGGACAGACAGACGGACGGACATGGCGAGCACAATAGTGCATTTTTTTCATAAATGAAAAATGAGAAAATGCGCTAACAGAAGAATATCAGAAAAATTGTAAGGCTGCTGTGTTGATTGGATTACTACTGGGTGGAGTCATGAATGCATTACCTGGTATGTAATGTTGAGTCAGAAATGTAAAGAGGTTGTTCACATGTAATCTCACCCTGAACTGCTCCAGCTTGCTCTCAGCTTCGTCCATCTCCTCCTTGTAGCTCTCGAGCTTGAGGGAGGGAGCAGTGGAGGACGGCATGGCACTGCTGCGGTACCGACTTCTTGCTGTGTCTAAATCTTGTCCATACTGAACACAAGACATTCACTTATTATACATTTACACTAAGAAGTGTTACACATGTTCATCACATCAAAGTAGAAAGTCCTACTATCTAGGGCCAAAAACTTGTCCATACTGAACACAAGTCATTCACTTATTATACGTTTACACTAAGAAGTGTTACACATGTTCATCACATCAAAGTAGAAAGTCCTACTATCTTGGGCCAAAAACTGGTCCATACTGAACACAAGTCATTCACTTATTATACGTTTACACTAAGAAGTGTTACAAATGTTCATCACATCAAAGTAGAAAGTCCTACTATCTTGGGCCAAAATCTTGTCCATTCTGGTCAAGACAAGAGCGTTTGACTCATATGAGAGTTACTAATATTCATAAGAGCACCTAACATGAGGTGCAGACAGTTTTCAAGTTACTCACAAGATGCAACATTAATAATGCAAAAAATATCCAGAGGTCAATATAACATGAGATAGGAGTGAAAATCAACACCATTATGAAAAAAATATCAAGAGAGATGAAATGAAGGATACCTGTTTCAATAACTTTTTCATTTTAGAATAGCTGGCAAAATCTTCCTTCATCAGTTTATTGAGGTGAGACAAAACGTTTGTTTCAATTTCTTCGTCATGCTTCAGCACTTCAAGATTTAGTGCTTGTTGGCACTCCACTGTGTGCTCCAGCATGCTCCTGAGGGCATAACAACCCAATGAAAAAACAACATCTAATACTAGTGAAAAGTTATATATTTATGAAGGAAAAGAAAGTAGACATTTAATTTAAGCTTTTAGCTGTGACCAACCAATTTGACAAAAATGGTTTGGATACAACCTAATATTATGAAGAATAATATGACTTAAAGTATGTAATGATATTATTATCAATACAATGAACACTAAAGCTGCCAAATTTTCTATATTACCTCTTGTTTCCGACGAGATAAATAAGTTAATCTTTTTTCATATGTTGTGAAATTTTTATGACACGCATCTCTCAGAAAAATTCTATTAAAATATGTAGTTTATTTCACTGTGAGATGCTAAATTTGTGAATTACGTGTATTACCAGAAATGTCCTAATATATGTACAAGAAACGAGTCATTTTTTTTTTCAAAGTAGTAATTTTAGAATTGTACATAGTAGCTTACTGTCAATGTCACAAATGTTAAAGATACCAGGCAGTCACACAAGTTGTCCAAAGGCCAAGCTACTGCTTCCACCTGAGTCACTACTCCTGGTAATATTTCTTTGTAGGTATAACATCTTGCACTAGTGACTAGTAATCAAGAGGTCATGTCTCTCATATAACCTGCTACATATTAAACATCTGGCATATCAAAGCTAAAAAAGTGCAACTGATACAGAATATTATCAAAAAAAATGATAAAGTAACATTAATATCTTATCAAATCCAACTTTGAATCAACCTAGTTCATAATTTAATCAACAACTAACCTCAAATAAAATGTTTAATATTTCCATGATTTATTCCTTGAAATTATAGAATCAAAAAATGATACACAAACAAATGTTATTTACATTCATGCACATAGGCTCCATCACTCAAGTCTTACCATAGGAGAAGCTGTTCAGAGAGCATGTTTGAGTCCTGAGTAGCACTAGAAGAAAGTTGGTTGAGGACATCTTTGAGAATTTCTGACCCATTGCTTTCAGTCAACTTGCGCTGAAGACAAATAGCACAATAATAAAAAATTCTGTCAATAAATGAAAGTGCATAATTCTGTTGTCTTTATATCAAGTGACAGTTAAAAGCACTTATCATGCTGAATTACCTAGAATTATAGCATATATACTGCCTATTGATAAGAGGAATAAATAATGAGAGGAGACATTCAAATATTTTAAATTTACTTTGCATTCCTCACTTTCAATTCAAAACTTGAGTAACTTAAAAAATATATTTGATTAAAAAATCTTCAAACCATTCGTTTGTCCTCAGGGGTGTTGTGGGTGATGAGAGTTTTCTCAATGGCTGACTTGAGAGCTTCACACATGACACGGAGACTGTCAGCCTTGTTCTCAGCATCACGGAGCTCCCCAACCACATCTGTCTTCTCTCCCCTGGGAAGAAGATAGAAAAATTTAGCACTAATTTAATTCTATGAGAATAAATAAAATCAAGCAATAAGAAAGAGATAGTAATATAATATAATAGTAATTGCCTGGGATGAAACTAAGCAAGGGCAAAGAGCTGTAAAGTACAGGTGAGATTGATGGTCCATCATACTTGATGAAGAAATGCAAATGCTTTGATATTACTGTCCAACTGGCACATCAATGTCAATACTGCACTGCAATTCTGTTCAAAGACTTCATTCAAATCTTGTGCTTGATAATGCTGGTATCAACAGTATTTTACTGATTTACTCTTGGAACTCAAAAGGAAAGTAAAATATAAAAAAATGTCCATTCTTAAATTTTTTCAGTAGAAAATGGACAATAACACATTGTAGCCAGAAATTTGTCAAGATCACCCATGAAACAATTGTTTTTACCCACAATTTTTGGAAATTTTAGCTTAATTTCCCAGATTGGCAATTGGACAGAATATTGACCAGAAAAATCTGGTCATGTCTTAATCATTGAACATCAAAGAATAGCTCTTTTAAATGGCAACTTATAGGCACTCTGGAATATTGAACAGAAGTCTCCCATGAATTGGACAAACAGCATTGAATCTGGCCAGTTTCAATCATTTTATGCAGGGCTGGAAAAGTCCCATTTTTACTGAAATATTGCAGCTCTAATATCATATAATTTCAGTAGGTATGAAATCACGTGGCTCTAATGTCATGTACCTATTTTTGTTTCATTGAAAAAAATCGCAGTTTGCACTCTGCAAATGTGTCACTTCAATCTTCATAAAATTTTCAACTTCCACAATCGGCAATACTTTTATGATCCTGCCAAAATATCCTGCACAACATAATTACCATTTTTGAACCATATAAGGTTCACCCAAGAGAAGTTCTGTCTTTCAGTTCAGCTTTCTTGTTACGTCACATAGATCGAGAAACATAAACAAACCGTCATTCCCATGATGGATTGGTTGACTGGTTTGATCGCATTTCGGTGATTGGTTAATGCCTGTGACGTTGAAGAGGAGCAGACTGCCCCTCTTAGCTTTCTTATTAAACTTCCAGTCTCTTGCATAACTTTCATTGCTAGGCCTATGATTTATCATGACATTTTAGATCATGCAACCTTTTATTGCTTTCTTTTATAGGAAGGAGTGGTTTTCATTAACTTTGTTGTTAATACTGTTTGTGTTTCTTTCTTTCTGTGTTTGTTTCAGACTTATATCCTTGTTATTGGCCTACCCAATTACTTACAGCCAACATTTGTCAGTGTAAAGCTTCATTGCATTCATAACACACCAGCATGGTTTGTTAAACTTATGCCTAACTACCTAACTTCATCAATGCCTGCATCCTTTGCTTGAAGTCACCTTATACCTGCTTGCCAAACTACACTGGTTCTCCTGCGTACTCCTGTTCCAAGGCAATTTCACTGCTCTTTAATGGTGAGTTTGTGGTGAATGGGAAAAATTAGGCAGAAATTTCCCAATCTGTCCATTATCATGCTTCAATTTGATTGCTACCAATTGGCTTGTGATTTTGGTGAACATTTATATGCTATATTAAGTATAAATTAACTTTCGAGTGTTTACATTGTTTTATTTGAAAAACAGCTGTTAAATCTTGCATTCTGCTTTGTGTTCTTCCTTGCTTTATTTTACTGTGTTATTGTCCTGATTCTTGCTAAAGCTTCAATCCTTGTTGCTAAAGTTAACCACAGTACCTACCTGAAGTAGGAATTTTTATTCACTACCAAGGGTAGTAGACTTCTAAAGTTTGTACTTGTTAATTTGATAGGAGCAGTTGGTGTGGGACCCAGCTGGCACGCTGTTGAGAAGACCTGGAACCCAGACCTGCCCAGTCCTGACCTTCCTGTCCTGAGTCATCTCAGCTTCCAAACTGCAGCTCCTTGAAGATCACCTTGCTGAAGCTCATTGTTTAAATGTCAACCTAGGCTTTGGTATCATTACTTAACTAACTGAGCTAGCTGCATATTAGTCCTGTTCATGAGCAAGTCTTAAGCGATTTCATTTGGATACACTTGTTTAAACTCCTATTTGCAAGTCACTACGAATACCTGCCTGATGCTGACTCTTTTAAGTACAATGGGGCTTAGACTTTCAGACCACCAGTGATTTAGTTAACCAGTTGTGCGACCAACAAGTGATGTGATTGTAGTGATTTAATTGTTGGCAGATAGTGTTAGTAGATGACTCATTCATATGTGTGCCCATTATTAGCATCCATCACTTTCAATTCCAGTATTGCGAACTAGGATTAGACATTGATATTGGTGCTTGTTTTCTGTATTTCACTAGTCAGTAATCATATTCAACCAAGGCTCTGTTTTAATATGCTTATTTAGCCAGAGACTTTCTTGCCGTTAGTTAACAAACCTTATTGATAGATTAGTCTGGTGACCAAGTTGAATAAGAGCATTAATCAGTATTATTATTCAGCCAATGTAACCCTCATTTCTTGTCCTATTGCTAATGTCTAGGTTTTTTTTAACTCACGTGAAGACATGGTGAGTGTCCTGACAGTCCTTGCCTCTATTGAGGTTCCTGGTTCCTGCTACTCAGTACGTTTCACCTGTGGTCAGTAACCTTCTGTGGAACCCTTCTACCAGACCGGTGAGTACCTGGGGTGTTGTTGTGAGGGGGAGTGCCTGGGTGTGCCTGTGGTGTCTAAGAGAGTGATGCAACTACACTGCCTTAGTGCTATACATCAGGGTGATCCATGGACCAGGTAAAGACTGCTCTTACTGTGCTAGTCTACTGTTGAGGAATCACCGCCATTTCTTATGGTGCTCTCCTTTCCAGGACCTTTATTTGTCTCCGTGCCAACCAAGACTTCTAGGCTATTGCTTATCTTACTGTAATATTGATTCCCTTGTGTCACAAGTTAGGATGTTCTGTTTAAAATTGTTTACCGCAAAGTTGGACCATATTGTAAAATTCGGCTCTTGAACGTAATACTGCAGTCACCTCTCCGGGATTTTCTTCTGGAGGGTGGTTGCCTTGCTTATCCTGTGAATGATATTTGGTGCCCTAGACATTATCCTGTACCAATGGCTCTTGACTTTGTTCTTAGCTTAAGTATAGTGTTGTTTGGGAATGTACTGCGTTTCATTGTCCCAAATTTGTTCTCAGGGTTGGAGGTAGAGATAGCTAGGTATTATATCTTAGGGTGATTGAGCTAATCTTCACATAGCTTTTGTGAACCCCTGCTGACCAGACCGCAACAACGTCACAGGCAAACAATAAACTACATCCGCAAAAATGGGCTTCTGACGGGTCAACCTTATACTAGTTCAACCATAGTAATTACAACAAGTCAATGTAAAACTTTCCTTAATAAAGATTGCGTAGTTGCAGTCACGTCAGACGGTCAGAGCAGTCAGACTGCATTATCACGTGATCAGTTGCCACTTAAGTGAAGACAAATGTTAGTGTTGACAGTTTATAGGGTAAAATTAGAGATTAGAGGCAACAAGTTTACAAGACTTTGCAAAAGTATTGCGGCTGCAGGCTCATAAATGGCTTTTAATGGCTAATGTATAGAATTCACGGCTTGAAAAAATTTAAATAACGGCTCCAAGAAATAGAATCACGGCTGGCAAATCCATAAAAACACAGCTCAAAAAATTCAGTTGTGGCAAGCCAGGTAGATATATTCCACGCCTGATTTTATAGCCGTTCTCAATTTCTTCAGTGCAAAAAAAAAAAAAACTATTTTTATCAGCAAATAAATTGCATGTGAAATTTTTTCTAAAAGCACAGATAAAAATGACTTTCACAGGTGATTTAAACAAAATAAGCTAATAACATTTTTTTATTTTTTACTGTATAAATTAGGAAAAAGCCACAGAAACAATAAAAATCAGATAAAAACTTTTTTTTTTTAATTTTTACAGTATAAATTAGGAAAAAGCCACAGAAACAATAAAAATTGCCATTTGTAAATGGCTGTGAATGGCCAGATTCACAGCCATTTACATCTAATTCACGGATATTTTATGCCCAGTTTTTAGTAAGGTTGGCTTATTGTTATTCTAACCTTTTCCAATCCAAAGTACAAAATATGGGCTATGGCAGAAACCACCCATAAATCAGACAAAAACACCATGAATCAGGCCAACTGGCAAAGTTTAGGTTTACCTGTTCATTTTCCATATATATTTATTCAGAGAAAGATAAAAATATTCCAATTTTACCTGCCATATAAATTGCTAGTGAAACAATCATTTATACCCATTCCTTTAGGAAAATTCTGTCTGGGAAAGAAAAAAGGATGTCAGGAAGTTTTTGCCTACAATATTTTAAATTGCTCATAATTTAATAAAGTTCTACCTCACTATTTAATAACTCAGATTAGACTTCTCAATTGCTTATGGCTTAACTGCTTAACTGCATTAAAACAAATTCAGAATAGATTAAACAGAAAAAAACCATCTGTAGCTAACTAGCAAACCAACCAATTTAGAATAGGTATTGGGCTAAAAATTCCAAAAATTGTAGATAAGAACAATCATTATTACTCAGTACTCACTATACTCAGCCTCTCAGGTAATTCTAAAAAATTGAGGATAAAAACAGGCCGTTATTCTGATTTTTCACTGACAAAATCAGGAGAAGCCATAGGAACAGTAAAATTAGTCAAGAGTCAGAGGCGTGTTTTCCATTTTACAGGCAGCTTCTGCTAAAATTTCCCCTTAGTGCTCAGCCTGACGCCCTGACTTGACTTGGGCTAGTGCCAAAGTGGCAAACTATAAATTTTTTAGAATCAGTTCATTTTAAATTTCCTCATTAATTTGAGATTTGAAAAATATCTTATGTATGATGATGCTGGTATCCATGATACTTTGCTGGTCTACTTATAGGACTCAAATTGAACTTGAAGGAGTCTAAAAAAACTCTCTGCTTTGCCACTATGGCTAGTCACTAGTGCCTACTGCCTAGTATAGCCTATACTATTCAGTATAGGTAGCTGGCTAGCTGCTGGCATTCAGCATTGGCAATACAGCCAATAGCCTAAATAGGTACCTATATATAGGTACCGTAAAATGGGTTAACTTAGACCGGCGGGGTAACTTAGACCACTTTTCATTTTTTTAACAAAAACCCCCACAACTCAAAAACTATTTGACATAGAAAAATTTTGTCAATGGGCATTAAAGGCCTAATATATAAGTAGACCAGTAAAGTATCCTGGATACCAGCATTATCATACACAAGAAATTGTTTTAAATCTTGAGTAGATGAGGAAATTAAAAATGAACTGATTCCAAAGAATCTCTGGTTTGCCACTATGTTAGGAGAACCTAAATAGGTTCTCCTAAATAGGAGAAAATTTGTTTTCAGGTCTTTACTTCCAACTTTAATTCACAAAAAGTGCCTGCAGAAAACTACAATGTCTTATTGAATATCAATTAATATTTTCAGATTAAAATCCACTTACCTAGGTACTTATGCATAGCTTTGATCTAGATTTTATCATTATTTAGCTGACGATGCTTACCTGAGAAACAGATGATCAGCTTGCGCTTTAACTCTTTTTAATTTGTTAGAGATGTTCATTTTTAGACAATAAAAACGTTTTTAAAACTCAGACTAGCCAAATAACTCATTCACAAATAACGGTGAAGGTCATTATTTTTAATAAGGTGGACGGTGGAGCTACATCGCTGTCATCGATGAAGTTAAATGACAGCACACGACTGGTAATCATCACGGAAACACTTACTAGGTGTGTTTACAGTTTACACCCAAGGTTTATCACTCACACGGCAAAATTTTAGTTATAGATTGGAATGAATAAAGGAAAAAATGTGTTGTGCAAATAACTTAATTCGCTTCATGTATCAGAATTTTACCATTTATCTGTTCAGGGAACTAAAAAATCAGTAAAATATAATAAATTTGTCTCTTCAGTGTTTCTTCTTTCATTTTAAGATGACTTTTGTGTTTTTGCATGAATTTGTGTAATAAATTTTTGATTATTTTATTTCTCTGTCATGTTTACTAGAAATATAAAATACTCCAGTGTTCAAACAGAAAGCTCATATAAATTGATACATTGTGATTTTTCCACATTATAAAGTGACCATTGTTGTTCACAGTAAAATGCATCGGTCAACAATGCAAGTCAATCGATCATTACCTTGGAAACCCCTTTCAACTTCTTGTCACTATAGTTCTACTTCTCATGCAGAAAGGACAACAGGATAAAATGGTCTCAAGGTTAGTCTTTTCTTCATCAAATGTAATTATAACGAAAGTGTACTTATCTAATAGTCTAATAGAGAGAGCCATGCAGAATTTTATTATTTTATATCAGTGTAAATGCTCTGTTAACTATTTCTTGCAAATGAATATTGAATATTCTAAGATTGAAAGAAATACGAATGTTTTAACTACGCCTTCATTGTCTACTGGACATTGTTCAACTTGTGTTGTTCTCTAATACAGGTAGGGATAAACAAGATACTCAGTCACTAGTGTCATCGATCTAGCACGTTAGTGTGAGCTCGTCCTTCCCGTGCGGCAACCATGTTCTCATTTTTGGCGATTTGATCGTTCGGTTTCGTCTGCTTACTGCATTCTGAATTCGTTTTGATGCAATTAAGCCAGTAATTTGATTTTTATGATTTTGCCTATTTGGTGACGTCTTAATTTTTTTCTAGGAATTCGCGACCGCCCACTGCCTTTTCGGTGGCATCTATAAATCAAGCCGCCGAAGCCGATGACGTTGAAAACCTCCTACACAATATTGTAGATGGCGATTCTCTTCCTTATAATGAATTCGGTGAGCAGGATCAGCAATCGGAGGACGAAAAGTCTATAGTTCCTCAAGATAATGAGGACGCAGGAAACATCGAACACCGAGTTGATGCTGGAGATTCTTTGTTCAATAATACAATAGATGAACATGGCCAGAAGTCAGGGGATGAAGAGCCTATAGCAACTCAAGATAATGAGGACGCAGGAAACTTCGAATACCAAGTTGATGCTGCAGATTCTTTGTTCAATAATGCAATATTTGAACAAGGTCAGAAGTCTGGAGACGTAGAGCCTATAGCAACTCAAGATAACGAGGACGCAGAAAACATCGAACATCAAGTTGATACTGGAGATTTCTTGGTATATAATGGAATAAGTGATCAGGACCAGCAATCAAGTAACGAAGCGCTAATTAATTATCAAGATAACGTTGAGCCAGAACTTTTCACGAACGAACTTCCTGCAAGCGAAACTCACGGTACTCTCAGAGATTTAACAAGCGCGAAGTTTCAAGAAGAGCCGGAGGGTTCTGGACAGGTGACGAACGATAGTGAGGAGGAAGAAGAAGTCCCGGCGAATGCAAAAGCGTTCGTATTTGCCAGTAGATTAAACCTACAAGTTCAGGATCAACAGGATTTTCACGAGACTCAACATGAATCTCACCAAGAATCTGCTACTGAAGAAGATGAAAAAATAAACCATTCCGCAGCCCAATTACATTCCAGTCCATATTCAGCAGAACAATTAATTCAACCTATAGACCACACTTCTTCAGAAATGGAGGGATACGAGCATCAAGGATTTAAAAAAGATGAAGAATTTCAAATGGCAGGTAGATCTCTCAGAAGTAGCATGCGTAGAAAAGGCAGTGGTTTGCCGAAAAACGTAACAAGTGTGCCTGAAGAGGCTGAAGATGATGAGGAAGAACACCTTGGTAATGCAGAAGGAGGTTTGAAGCGACGCTCTTCTCAAGAAAAGAATAAATCTGGAAACAACGAGGCCGTAAAGTCAGCAGGTAGAAGAGGAATTTACTCTCTGTCCTACAATAAATCAAGCGACCGTAAACTCCGCGAAAACACTAACGAGATCAACGCTCAAAATGAGGACGAAACTTTCGGGAAAATGGAGAGTGAATCAGAAAAAAATAAAGCCAAACGCAAGTGGTCCTCAGAAAACATCACAAAAAGCCCGGCTGTTCCAGAGAATCTGGCTAGTGAAACAAAAGCTGAATCGAACTCGGGAAAAGATGGCCAAGATGATAAAGAGCCTCGACAAGCGTCGCTGCTGCTTGTCGGCCCTAAATCGGCGGTGAGGATTCTGAGTTCATTATAAGGTTGATTATACTTAATTCTGAGAATAATTCATTATAGTTTGCATTAAATAATATGGTAAATATTAATAAACTTATTAAGGCCTGATTTCGTTTTCTTACAGGGGAAGACAACGCTCATGTACAACTTCCTTGACCGTACTGAGACCCCGAAGCCGACGCTCGCCATCGACTATATGTACGGCAGGAAGCAGGGACGTATCTCAATGGTACGTCAGAGTGGTCTATCTTCGAAATTTCATCTGATCCATATTTATGGAATTTTTTATGCATTTCGCGTATTTTATTTCACGTCTTGATGTGATACTTGAGATTTTTCCTCAAACGAAATGCAGGAGTAAATACACATTAAAGTTACTGCAAATCTGTCTCAGTTCTCTCAATCTAATCGAGCTATTGTTTTAATTTTGGGGAAGTATTATTCTTCTCCATTGGTGTACATTTTTAGATCATGTAAATGTTTTCTAATTAATTGAACGAGAAGTTGGAATCACATCTATACACCGCTGTATGCAGGTTAAAGACGTGTGCCACCTGTGGGAGCTGGCAAGTGGAACTATGGACCAGCTGCTGAGTACGGTCATCTCCAGCTGCAGCCTCAACAGCCTTGCCATCGTCGTGGTGTTGGATCTGTCACGTCCAGAACTTGCCTATGATGAACTCGTCACCATCATTGCCAAGCTCAAAGTGAGTGTTCTTGCACGGTCGTGATGTCGAACTATTGTGGAAGTTCCTTGAATAAATTGTTCTGTAGCGAGCGGACTCCTCTCTTTTCATTTTCATTTCATGGAAAAGAGGTCTGTAGCGAGGATCTATTAACCTCTCTAATATGTACTATATGTTCATTGATATAGGGTTGGATCATGATATCTTTACGCAAGGAACAGCTCATCATATACCACATGCTCTAGATTGGGACGGTCTCCACTGTGTGGGACAGCATTATAATCGATCCCTTGCGTGACTAGCAAAAGACCCGGTAGGGTTCGTCCCGGTATATATTATATAGAAAAGACGTCAATCATATGGCTACGGTGATGCCATTGCGAGGGAAACGACACATGATCCAATATAAGGATCCGGCACGATGATAAAATATTAAAATAATCAATATTAATAATTGAGCTCAAAATAGAACAGTAGGACGATGAGTTTTATTCGTTAGAATATCATGAAATGCAGGTACATCATTGTATTGCTGAGTTTTCCTTCTAAAGAAGGCTACTGATAATTTGTTTGCTGTAACAGCGTACCGTCTTGCCCGCAGTCCGAGATAAGCGACGCAGTCAAGAAGGCGAGCGTCCTGGACCCCTCATTGGCCAGTCGTCTCCAGCAGGAGGCGTGGGCCCGCGTTGGGGCTGAACATCAGGTGGGTAATGAACATCGGGAGGGTGATGAACACCGAGAGGGTGATGAACATCGGGAGGGTGATGAACCTTCCTAGCTAATGCCAAAAATGTTCACTTTTGCTTTATTTTTTTAATATTCCTACCCCAAAAAAGTAAATTTTGATAATGTTTGGATAAAGAATCCATAGTTAGTCAGCAGCATAGTAGGAAGAGATTTAAAGACCAAAGTGTTTGCACGTGATATAAGTGCGGGCATGATTCTTGCTGTCAGGATCGAGCTCGCATCGAACCCTTCCCGGTGCCGCTGGTGGTGGTGGGGGGCAAGTACGACATCTTCCAGGACCTGGAGCCTGACAGCAAGAAGGTCTTGTGTCGCGGCCTCAGGTCAGAAATTATGTATTCTGTTGTATATATTATATTATATTCTGTCAGAATATATAATACAATAATATTTTATATATTATATTACATATTTTGTGTTATATATTCTGTCATATATATTCTGTCAGGAATTACATAATGTCATAATTAAGATTTTTTCCTTCGTAAAATTGCATATTCTATGGATTTATCACAAAATGTCATGAGTGAGATTTATTTCCTTCGTAAGATTGTATATCCTCTGAATTTATCAGAAAATGTCATGAGTAAGATTTATTTCCTTCGTAAGGTTGCATATTCTCTGGATTCGTCACTTGATGCATCATGCAAAAACGTTATGAGTGTGGTGACATTTCGTGTAAATAAATGAGAATTCGCAAAAACGGTACGTTACTGATAAAATTGTAATAAATATTTCAATTTTCATAGGAAGACGAATATCGTTTTCACGTGATGGAAAATCTCTCTGGGATATCTTGACAAATAATTTACGTCATATACGTCGTCCCTTGAATACTAAATTTTCATAAATTTGCATCACGTATAAAATTGGGAATTATACACAATAAAATTCCCACATTGTCACGATGTTTGACAACGTGGGAAGGATTAAGGGCTCGATTTTGGTTGCCCAAACTCCCAGCTCATTATCTCATTTAATGTTTTGAACATACAAATATTGAAATATATATAAATATTCAAATTTTTACATTTGTTCGTAGCTAGATTCGCGAGTTACAGCCATGTTCTGAGCACCTAAAGTGCACGACAACACGTTTTTAAATTTTTTTTTTTTTGCTGCTAGATACACGTGCAGCCTGCCACATTTTATTCATGAGGTTTATATACATCTAAAGTGTGTATAAAAATTCAAAATTATTGTTTTACCAGATTCGTGTGTCACACAAACGGTGCAGCGCTGCAGTTCTTCTCGTCACGGGACGGCGGGCTGGTGAAGAAAGCAAAGGAAATTATGTCGCACTACGGGTTCGGGTCTGCAGAAGTGTGAGTCATTAATTCATGTACAATAATCGTAATCACGGTTAATAAAACTGAAGAAAGTAAATAATGACTAAACTAATACTGGATTAGAGACAACAATGGCTAAACTAACACAAGATTAGAGACAAGAGTTCGAAGAGTTGTTCAAATTACACAAATTATCAGCGGGAGTGATATTGTCAGATATATTGATTGATATAAATGAACTTCAAGATATTACCAATACATGAATTGCGTGAAACTATGTAAATTCTAATTATCATTTAATATTCTACAGATTCACGTATTTCGGTTTGTAATACCAAAGTGGCCCAGTGGTTAGGGCAGGGTGGCCCAGTGGTTAAAGTTCAGAGTACCAAGATTGGCGCAGAGAGGCGCGGGTTCGATCCCAGCTCTGTGCGCCAGTTTCTGGTCAGAATCGGCGAGGAGGCCGGGCGGTTAAGCACAGCAGATTTGTAGCAGTGAGTTGAGAGTTCGAGACCTCAAAATGCTGTGGATGTTCTGCGATCTTAAGAATCGGCGACAGGCCTACGGCCTAATAACGCTGAAACCGCTATTATTATTAAACCGCTATTAAAAGTCAATGTATAACATACAGAAATGCAATTAATGTGGTCATTAAAATTGGTCAGCCATGCGAGTACTAGTAAACTCCGAGTTAATATAGACTCAATGCTGGCTTCAGAAAGTAAATTATTTCTAAAATGGGCTGTGAAGTGAATTTGATGAGTGCAACCTTAATCACACATCTCATTTGAATTTATCTCACGCTGATAATTACGATAACAATAAAAATGTAGACCAGCCTGAGCCAATGTTAACGCGAGGCTTCATCAGAAGCAGATAAATAAAGAATTAGAGACTTTCCTAATTAATTATTTATTAAATAAAGTGTTGAATAATTTTTACTATTGCTGGTGCGGAATTCACCAATGACATCAAGTCTGCATATTGAAACTTTTCAAACTCCTCCAGAACAGCCTCGTATTTTTTTCGGTGGCCTAATGGATAATCGTGAATGAATTCAAGGCAACTCTAATTTTGGTCAAAAAACTAGAGTATCAAAAAGTGAAAAAATATGGAGTCACTCTGCATGCGCTGATGTTTCAGATTAAGGTCAAGATAAAAAAAAAGTGAACGGCGAAAAAAGTAATCTAGATTCTGTTGGCCAGGAAATCTCTGGCGCAAGACTACAACAGACCCCTGATCGTCCCGTGCGGCAGCGACAGCCTACAGGTCATAGGGGGCGGGGGCGACAACCCCGCAGGGATGACCACCGAGTATTGGAGGAACGCCATTGCCACCAAGTTTCCCAAGGTCCTCATTCTTTTATGAGAAAAAATGTGAAATTTAACCATTTATACTATAAGTTTCCTTACATAATGTATCCTACAACGTGACTAGATTTTTTTTTGTTTTAGACACATATTTAATTTGATGACATCTAACCCATGTGAATTCTAACCCCTTAACTACATAATTGTTAAGTTAAATGTTCTTTGAACAATAGATAACTTAAAGTATCATCATTAGATAATAGGCATTTTAATATAGTTGATTCAATTAGTTTAGTATTCAATTACGTACAATAATTTATTGGTATAATTGGTATAATGAAACCAATTATTTATTAATTGGTATAATTATTTATAATTTAATTTACAACCTGCGTACAATAATTCATTGTTCCGGACAGCCGCAAGACGACAAAGGATCTCGTGCGCGCTTGCCAGATGATCCTTCCAGAGACTCGAACTACCGAGAGCCTGACGTGGATAATCTTCGTGCCCAGAAAGATCAGGTCAGTTTGTAATATAATTCATGTTTTAAATACTTAAAACGCTCGTAACCATTAATGAGTTAAACACTTGATACGGTTGGAACCTTATCTGCTGGATCAGATCAGATCCTCTGGATCAGATGTGGTCATGTTTTTGCACAGTTGAAAACCTAGTGCAAAAAGCGGTAAGATCTGAGTGCTAGTTTCTATGGGTTCTCTGCGGAAACTTCATCACAAAATACAATAGCAGACTACTATGTTTCCAGAAGGATCGCGAGTACACATATTTAGGCATGGCAGCGATAGTTGAAATAGATTTAATTAATCTCTAGAACAATGCTCTAGGAAGCAGAAACATGTTTAATACGGGAAATATACCGTCAATGCCGATAACCTTGCCTCAGCACTTAAGTCGTCCGCATTTGATTCAAAACAGCTCAGTAATCATCATGCGGTTATCGAGCCTTAAAAATCGTAGTTGTGACCAAGATTATACGTGTCAAGGGGCGACGTAAGTGCAAATATGTATAGTGGCGTCTCATGTGTAGTTTACGATATCAATTGTTCAACCTCATGTGTAGTTTACGATAGCAATTGTCCAACCTCATGTGTAGTTTACGATAGTAATTGTCCAACCTCATGTGTAGTTTACGATAGTAATTGTCCAACCTCATGTGTAGTTTACGATAGTAATTGTCCAACATTGTCTGACGTGCAGGAGCTGGAGAGGCTGTGTCGTGAGGCAGGACGTCTCAACGAACGCTACGCAGACCTCGAGCTGTGAACACAACGTAAACAAACCATCAGTAATTCAACCGTACAAGCTCGGTTGTTTTTCAATCGTTTTTCGACCATGCATTCATCCTCTCATAGTACGTGATTGGCCCAAGAGGCGCATTAATCTAAATTTAATTAGAACGTGGAATTTTTATGTATAAGGTTTAAGCTCACGACGATAAACAAAGAAAAATGTACAACTCAATAGGCACGAATGAGGCCATCTAATTTATATGGCAAACATAGCAAGGGCTCAGCGGAATAACTTTTATTAAGAAACCATACTAAATAACATTCAACGATGATCGAGAAGTAGTAAAAGCTGTCATTACTCACAACAATAAAATGCGTTGACACGCTGCCTTCGTTTGCCCAGACGCAATTCATAGCTCGAATATTTCACGTCCGTCGCGAATGTTTACTTCAATAGCAAAATTATCATACACGTACAGCACGTGTACGAAGAATGTACCTATCAGTGTACACATGTACCAATAGATATGTAACGCATGCATGAAAAGCCAACCTAACTAAAGCTAGGCTGTGAAATCTAGTTTCACCTGCGCACAGCTCCTTCCATCCCCGAAACAAGAATCGAAATTCGCAAGAAAGAAAATAAAAATAATTCAATCAATCGCAAGTGCCTTCAGAGACGACTTATGAGCTTGGATCTCTAGTCCAGCTGAGCATAGCAGTACACTTAACAAGTTACCGTGCCATCCAACGACTGCTCTTGTCTTCATGTTGATTCAGTGACAAGGCGCCTTCACTAGTTACACTACATCGTAACTAGTTGCTAAATAAGTGACGTGGTAGCATGTAACTTAGATTCTATGGAAAACAGCACGGCGCCTTCACTGGTAACACTACATCGTAACTAGTTGCTAAATATGTGACGTGGTAGCATGTAACTTTAATTCTGTGGAAAACCGCAATGTGCCTACACTAGTTACACTACATCGTAACTGTCTGCTAAATAAGAGTGACGTGGTAGCATGTAAGTTAAATACCATATAGTCTATCCTTGGGAATGTTCAAAGTATGAAAAAATCGCACGTATTATCTACATTCCTTGATCTTCACAAAGCTCTAAACCGAATACAATTAATCTGCGTTAAAATTATTCTTAAGAGTTAATGGACGTCGAATAACTTCAACAGATGAGATATATTTGCACTTTTGGCTCAAGCGATGTGGCAAGCAAATTGTCATATGCATTACAATGAATTAAATGTATTACCGACAACGCGTTTGAATAACAATAAAAAATGAAGCAACTGAAATATTTCCACGTTACAATTCACGTAAATGTCACTGACATGCATTCTGGGAGATAACCGCAGGTTTCCATCGTCCAGGAGTCGTACTATCAAACACAGTTACGAGTTCGTGACTTCGTCAGCCAATCACCGAGTTCATGACTTCGTCAGCCAATCACCGAGTTCATGACTTCGTCAGCCAATCACCGAGTTCATGACTTCGTCAGCCAATCACCGAGTTCGTGACTTCGTCAGCCAATCACTTAGTTAGTGGCTTCGTCAGCCAATCACTGAGTTCGTGACTTCGTCAGCCAATCACTGAGTTCGTGACTTCGTCAGCCAATCACTGAGTTCGTGACTTCGTCGTCAGCCAATCACTGAGTTCGTGGCTTCGTCAGCCAATCACTGAGTTCGTGACTTCGTCAGCCAATCACGGAGTTCGTGACTCCGTCAGCCAATCACTGAGTTTCTAACTTCGACAGCCAATCACTGAGTTCGTAACTTCGTCAGCCAATCACTGAGTTCGTAACTTCGTCAGCCAATCACTGAGTTCGTAACTTCGTCAGCCAATCACGAGTCCATCAATCACAGACGACAAATCAGCCGCTACTTGTACATGAACGGCACCGTGTGCTGTTAATACGACCCCTGCCATGCCACGTTATGATCACACGGCCGCTGGTTCCAGACGGGAGACTCGATTGGATCAAGTGCGAATTTTTTTCTCCGTACAGACAATCAACAAAGAACAAGCGTATACAAAAGCAGCAAATAAAGCGTCTTTACCAACGTAAGAAACGCAATTATCGCGTAAAGAAACGACCAAATGATTTTCAGTTGGATCCTGCAACATATTTCATAATCCGTCATAAATTAATGAAGGTTGTCAGATTCATGCTTAGCTTGAAAACTTTCGTCATCACTTCAGTCATCGAGCTAAATTAGTGCCCAAGATAAAGAATTAGAAGACATAATCTCTTCTCAGGTTTTATTATTATTAATGCACAAGTTTTACATTTCAAAACAAGAGCGATATCATACACGTCAGGTTTGGTGGTTTATCTTATAACATTACACATCTGTACAACATAGTAGCCAAAATTAGTTCAAATCGCTTTGTCGAAAATAAAGTGCCCTTTTTATTCGTGCTGAATTATTATAACTCACTTCATACAAGGTTATCGTACTGCCAACATTGGACTTAAAAAGAGCCCGCATTGAGAGATAGCAAAATCTGAATTGTGGTAGGAAAATAAATTGCGCTACAAAAGTGATAAATAGTTGACCAACTGCAGGAAGTAGAAGCAGTTAACGGGCAGCGGCGCTTAAAGATAAAGGGAGGGGGACTGCAACAGAAATGAAGAACACAGAATAAAGTAGTAAAAGATAAAAACTGCAGTTGAAAGATGGACAGGAAGAGTGATGGAGACGACAGGAATGGTGGACTGTAACTCCAAAGTAGAGCTAGACAAGAGGAGGCACACATGTATAACATATAAAGCTGTAGTTTACACAAGTCAGGCAAGAGAGAATACCAAGAAGTCATTGTACTGAATCTTACAACGGACACTCCGGACCAGGAGTTACGAACTTGCGTTCGTCTTCTAGAAACACGCACCACAGTTCATCTCAACACCAACTTATAAGATACGCAGAAATGCAACATTATTTCAAGACATAGAAACGAAATAACATTACTTCATAGTGTTGAATTTGAACATTTCATCGAACAATACATATACGCACTTGGCTTTAAACAATAATGTAGTTTAGTGATTGTTGGAGTTTCAACAATGAATTATGTACGAAAATGAGATTAGTTATTTACAAAAAATGATATCGTGAATGACTAATGATGGATGTTAATCACACTTCGAAATCATATATCATACCTCAGCACTTTAACGCACTACAAGCTTGTACTAAAATATTGTAAGATAAATAACACATTTAATTTTCATTAAACCCGCTCAAGCGAACACAAAAAAACTGATATGAAATGTTCGTGAACTGGAAGCAAATTTTACAGTTCCCTTCAGGTTCCTGCAGCAAAACTTCATTTATAAGAACATTCAGTATGGAAGCAAAACAACCTAACTATTTTTTGCACACAATAAAAATATATAAAAGAAAGAAGGTAACAATGATAAAAATAGGGAGGGAAGAAATGTTGCGTTAATTATCCAATAAATGTAAAGGCCAATGCATGATGAGGTAGTGACAATGATAAACCTGCAAGATGCCACGTCAGACTGGATGACGTGTTGCAGCGATCACCAAAGTTTAAGCATTTGCCTTTGGTAACAAAAGGAGTAACCTGGATAATGAGAACAGTATCCTGGATAATGAGAAGAGTATCCTGGTAACAAGAGGAGTAACCTGGATAATGAGAAGAGTATCCTGGTAACAAGAGTAACGCATGACATCGAAGATATAAAAATTTAAAAGGGTTGAAAATTTTGCTGACAGAACTATCACGACAACAGATTTACGTCATTGCTAGAACCAGGTACGAAGTTACCTATCATATGTATTAAGTTACATCAAGGAGATGTAGATGGTGAATCAAATATAATAAATCGTGTATCATGAAAATGAATTAAGAGACAAAGAGAACCGAGTTAAGATGAAAAATTTACAAAACGCACATATAAGTAAAATGAAACGTTCTCCATCAACATCACTGGAATGATGCAAATATATATACTTTTATCTTACTATCTGGAAGGGCAGACGCGATCAGATAACAGTATAAAATGCTAGATGCACATGTCTTCGCTCCCTTTCGAAAGTTCACTCAACATGAACCAATGAACGAATCCACACGTCAGGTCACATCCTAAACCCTGCCATCTTATCAGATCTTCTAGTGGCGGAATATCTTATGGCGCCGCCACTCGCCGATGCTGTGAGTGGCCGCCTCTGTGAGCGGCCGCCTCTGTGAGCGACCGCCTCCTTGAGTGGCCGCCTCTGTGAGTAACCACCTCACTGCGCTGCCTGCTGATCAACAGGCAGTGTTCGGTACTTCTTGATGCGCCGCCACTCGCCTGTGTTGTAGTTCATCTGGAAATGCGTCTCTGCCAGCATGTTGATGGAAGTTCCTCCGGGCTGGTTTACAGTCTCCTCCCCTGCGCATACAAATTCACATCTCAACAAGGATGTTACACCAGCAAACGGGTTCTGTAAATTAATAGCTCCTATATTTTTCATTCTTAGTCAGGCTGTAAATAATTTGTAAAAATCAAACCAGTGTTTTGGTTCTGCAACACCAAATCCGGGCGTCAAACTTCAACTCGAAATCTGAGCGTTAAACTTCGACATTAATAATGCAGCACGAAGAATGTGCCCATCTCAACGTAACGAGAAGAAATGCAAACATGCCCGTTTATGAAAACCAAGATCGGATCCATTTGGAAGAAACAATGTTTCAAGTCGAATTCCTTTCTAACCACCAACATGCAACAGAATAAACACGTGGTATTGTATAGAGTAATAATAAAATTTTGTACATCACGTATATAAACTCTTTACAAGTATCCAATTTATTTTATCGACAAGAAATTAATTTTAACTTTCTCTGATATAGTCAATTTTGTTTCATAACCTCATAAAGTCACCCCGGTTCTAGCTGTACACCGTCAGAACTATGAAGACACTTCAAGTTACGTGTCACAGTGAAGTGCTACAACTGAATGTAACCTAAATGTAAGTCACAGCTATTACTGCTATTTTCTATAGACAAAACTGCAGGGGAACAGGATAAAAGTTGTTCAAAAACACGAAGAAGACAAAGCGCTTTTCTTTAGGCTGATGCGCGGTAAAATCGATTACCTATTCAACAACAGCGAGGCTTTTCTCATCTACATGGGATGAGAAAAGTGAAGTGCTTGTTCTATGAGCAGTAAATCAGGCAACCTGCATGTTCGCGTAAAAAATGAGAAAAATCAATAGAAAAAAATATGTAAAAAAGTAACGCAGTGAAAGGTACTAGATACTCTATTATGAATACACAAATTTGACAAAATCATCAAGTTTACTGACAAAACCTCACTACTCAGCAAATACATGTTACTACAACGAGCTTAATGTCTGTACTCCCTGCAAATGACTATACCTAGAGAGAGTTTAGAGTACATTTTCCCTTCAAGTAACTATACAGTTCAAGAGCTTGAGATTTTTTCGCTGCTAGTGACAGTACCTTCAGAGAGTTTGATGGTGACGATGTTGCCAAGATGAGGGCAAGGGTTGTCCCGAGATCCCGCCATGAAGCCGAGGATGAGGGCCTTCTCAGGGCGCGTCACTTTGTTGCTCGTGCGGAACATTTCCTGTGCCTCCAACATCTGCTCTTTCTGCTCAACCGAAAGTGAGAGTGAACAACCAGCATGTTTAAAAAAGAATGCATGGTACGGTACAACAACTTGTAATAGAAGGTGAGGGATGTTATAAGAACGTGGTTGAAATAAAATGTGTGGTCGAGTTACATTTTATTTTTAGCACATTGCATGACGAACATATTAGGTACATACAGCTTCTCTAAATTTGTCGGTCGGTAAAAGTGAAAAAAATAACTATTAAGGTTTAATGCTCTTAATAACGATTATTTGCATTTATTTCATTAAACTCATATATTGTAAAGTAACTATATGGTAACAGCAATGAAATATTTTCTGCACACAGCCTAAGCAGGCTGTGTGAGATTTCTTTAATTTTAATTTTGTGAGATTTCTTTAATTTCTGTGTGAGAAATTTATTTAACTGACCGTTAAAGTGAGGTTTCTCTTCTGTTGCTGCTGCTGCTGAGCGGGGAGCACCTGCACCTGCTGCTGCACTGAGGTAGCAGACACAGCAGTAGCGGCAGGCTGTAGCACAGTTGCTGGTGCCTGCTGCTGGGTGCTTAATGCTATTACCTGCCATACAAACACACAGTTACCCAGTGTCACGATACTTGCCAGCATACAAGAATTAACTTTTTAATTTAATTGACGGATGACAGGAAAGACGAAGTTAAACACTCCCACGTAATACGCCAGTACACACGAATAACTCTCTTACATGAATGATAGAATAACAACCATCGCCAAGTTTGATAAATAAATAAAATATAGTAAGAGATAATTACAGCATATTCAAAGCCATAAAACATAGTTTGATGTAAAATATTTTAATTAGGAAGCTGCAAGACAGTAAAGCAGCCATGACCTGCTTCATGATCTTGGTGACTGATTAACACGTTGACTACGATTGCTTCATCTTGTCAATTATTTCATTTTTTGTACTGTTTTTAAACAGGGTTGCCAGACGGTTATTTTTTCCGGATAAATTCCGTGATTTAGTTTTTCTCAATTGCGTTGGCCGGCTAAAATTTATGATAGGGGTACTTCCAAATTAAATTTTAAATACTGGACTAACCTACAAATAAACTAGTATATATTGGGTTATCGGCCTTTTTTGTTCTCGGATTTGGCCGATTTTTGGCAACCTGAATTATGCACCACTTCGTCCTGGAGAAATACATTTCGTGGTAGGTACGCATATGTACCACTTCGGAGTCAACGTATTAATGAGGCTCGAGTGATAACTTTGTTTTTGAGTGATTAAAACCACTATAAATATTAAAATAAGCACATGAATGTGACCAGGGGTTTTAAAAAGTATAAAATATTCGTAGCTTACAATTATTTCTACACAATTGAACGTTTATGAACTGAAAATGTCACAACTGACCATTACTCCGTCAGTGAAAAGCCATGACATCATCTGTGATGAATATTGTACTAAATAAAATTGAATGAAGAATATAACGATGTCAGGTCAGACTAGCGATCATAACTCATGGTTTAAGCTTTAAGGAGATTTAATGATAATCTTTCTATTAACTTCTATCAGTAACTCAAAAGTTAGGAATTTCAGGATTTTGACTAATTCGTTGTGAAATTAGATCTAATGATAACCTTACAAGGAATCTTTGAGAGTGAAGCTAGATGATTGTTATTCATATTGTTCTACTACGATATTATCGAGCCATCAGGTTCAATCAGAAGTTTGAGAGAGTATAGCATACTGAAGGAACTAAGAAAAAGTTTGCAACTGAGCACGCAGGCAGGAATCGAGGCAACGAACCTGTTGCTGGGACACGCCACCGTCACCGGCCGCCGTGCTGAGGGCGTACAGAACTTCTGGCTGCACCGGCTGCACAGTCAACATTATCATCGTCAACAAGAGAACATCATAATTTTGTGTATCATAACCATTGTTATTTTTGCGATCAAGCATGAACGCCTTTGGTGCACATCAGCAGTTAGTACTGGTGCAATGTAATAAAATTTTCAGAAAAAATTTAGCATAAAAACTTGATGCATTAGAGAAAGAAGAGTTAGAGTCACACCACTTTGAGCATTATAAAAAATTAAACAGTTCATATCATGGGAGATGATCTCCCATGATCTCATGGGAGATTGATTGGTCATCAATGGGAGTTCACAAATTCTATACTACTTATGATGTGGGCCTATTGCAGTCTTTACCATTCGCTTGGCTTAATAGTTTTAATTTCAAGTTAATGATCGAATTAAAGGACCACAAACTTAATTGCAACAGAATACAATTTGATACTATGAATAATATATAAGTCCATTGATAAACATCTTATTATACTAGCAATAAATAAGATGAATACACACCTGAAGAGTTGCATACTGAGGCTGAGAGTTATCGCTGAGCTGCTGAGGTTCTGAGTAGGTTTGCTGGGCAGCTGCCGGTAATGTTCTATACACAAGCGTCTGTCCAGTAGCACTTTGTTGTAATATTGTGCCTTGAGAGCCAGGAGTAACTAAAATACGCGGTTCTCCTCCTGCTGGAGAAGGGCTTGCCAATATAATACGTGGCTCCCCGCCCGTCCCAGCGGGCGCCATAATAATTCGCGGTTCTCCACCAGAAGGCGTCACCAGGACGCGCTGTTCTGTGGTGACGCCGGTGCTGGGGTTGGTGAGGAGGATACGCTGCTCTCCTGCTCCAACTCCTGCATTTGCTGGGGTTATTATTATCCGCTGGTCTCCACTTAGCACTATTCTTTGCTCGCCTGCTCCAGCACCTGCAGTGCATTAATGCGAGAATTTAGTACACATTAAATTGATAACATTCATCAACATAGACTTAAAACGGTTATACATGAATCATATTAAACCAAACAATAGGGTCAGTGTGGTACGGTACGTAGCTCATCCATCTCCATCACGTGACCATTTAACAGTTTGGTCATACCTCCAATTCACCCATCATCCCCTCACATTTGATGCGTGGGAATGGTGTGCCATACATCCAGTCCACCCATCATTCCCTCACACATATGAGTATAATTGACCTGGTGCGTCGGTGAGGATGAATCTCTGTTCCCCTCCACCCGGCGTCTGTGTGACGATGATGCGCTGGTGTGTGCCCAGCCCAGGCAAGTTTACGACCCCCTGCTGCTGTGGCTGCGGGGGACTTGATGCTGTACAACTCTGGATACTTTGTCGGGATATGATGGTGCCGGCTGGTAGCTGCACACTTCCTCCAACTGCAAAAACCAATGTCGTTTGAAGAACATACCAGACATTTTTTTCAAAACGATTGAAAAGCGTTTTCTTAAAAAACTACACGAGATTCTTGTAATGCAGATTAAATAAAGAGGGTTCAATATACGAAACGATTCATTTTAAGAACATACAGACCATTTTTCTGGTAAAAATAGAAAATGTTTTCCTAATGAACAGCAAGAGATTCTTGCAATTCGTATTAAACAAAGTAGTAAGAAATACATACCGACTTTGATAGCTAACCTTGTAAAGCAGCAGCAGTAGCGACAGCATTGGAGAGAATGGGGGTGGCCTGGGGGGCAGGAGGTCCCCCAGGGGTTGGGGGTTGGGAGGGGGTAAGGCCAGCTGCATAGTCAGGAGTAGCAACATCATCCTGTACCTCAGCTACCGGTTCTAAAGGCGTCAATTTCTGCATGTCAGAAGCATCTGTTGAGTTGTCGAGCGCATCTGTGGAAGACTCTTGTTGCTGCTGTTGCTGTTGTTGTGCTGCAGCAGCTTGAGCAGCTGCATTCGCAGCAGCAGCTTCTTGTTGTTGCTGCAGTTTCTGTTGTTTTGCTTCTGCTTCTGCTGCTTTATTTTCAGCAGCTTCTTGCAATTTTCTTCTTTTCTTTGCCTGAAAACCAAATAATATCATGAAGTTTTCATTGATATGTAAAGTGCAGACATTCATAGAATTTAAAATTCAGAGAATTCAACATCGCAGGAATTGTAACAATGAAACGCATCTCTAGCCTTAAGTAATTTAGTTCATGCTTTGGTCTTCGGTACGAGCCAAGACATCAATAAATCTCTTAAATCAATAACAATAAATTAAAAAAAAATTGAGAACAAAAGAGGGTGATGTTCTTGCTTTCACATAAAGAGCCTTAATGTTCAAGATTTAATTCTTTACAAAATCATTCATTATTTGAATCATCGCGCACTTGTTTCTTGATCAATCCTCAGCATCAGGCTGCAGAATTGAGGGAGCTAAGTTGTAGTGATAAAAGCTAAGAGATATCTACCAAAACGGGTTTAATTATTAATTTACTTTAATTAAATACAAGGAATTGCAGTAATACAATGAATGTAAAAATGACGATAGGGAGTGTCATCAAATTGTTGTCATATTTAAGATCAAAGCAATTCCATTCCAAGTTGATAAAATTATAAATTGGAACACACTGCACTTCAAACTAAATTTGGCATCAAAATTGATATTATAGTAACCCAAGTTACACAAATACATCACTATAACATGCCATTTGATCAAGAATATAGCCTGTAACGTTGAAACTTTCTCGTCTCTCCAAACAAACTCATCTCAAGGTTTTGGCTGCATTTTGCTAAGATAAGAAACAGTCAAAGTCGCAAAGATAGGCTAGACTGTGAAACTTGGTATCCTTATTTCAAAAGTATTGGCATCAAAACGCAAATTTGTCCACATTCTGACCAGTGATCAAAAAATTGTTCCACGATTATTGGCATGATAACCAACCACTGGTAATCTTGACAAAGAATAACAATGACATTTCTGAGTACATCCGCTTCGATTCCTTGAGAGGACATATTCACTATGATTGTTGAGATGAAGCATTCACCTGCTGGGCGGCAATGGGGCTTTCGTTGATGTCAAGCAGCTTTATGCCGCCGTCTTTCCTGCGCGCTGTGAGAGGAGGGCGTGACGGCCTCGCCGAGAGTGGCGTCAGAGAAGAGTTCCTCATCATGCCAGGACCTGACAGGCTCCGTGGGATGCCACGCATTGGAACTTTGAAAAAAATATTACTTTAAATAAGCTAGCAATTACAAATATTGACCATGCATAGGAACTTTTAGAAATTATATTATACAAATAAGACATTATTAGCACATATTTTGATTGAATGTTTATTGTTCAGGTACCTATATCAGTGTCATTTACCAATGCTGAAGCAATGTTAGTTATGTTGTCTTGTGCAAACTCTATGGTCAATAATATGAATCCTTTAAATGGGAAATATTTCAGCTATCTAGATGGAAGCTAAGCCTTAATTGGAACATTAAATAATATGCGTTTAAAAATTACTTTTTAAAGACAACACTTCTAAAGAATCCAGTGTCTCAGATGTTACACACATACAATGAATTTCTAATTCTATTTTCAAATATTAAAAAAATTAAATTTTTTAGTTTATAAAATTAATAAAATCTTCAAAATTCTTCATTCTGTCAATTGATTCATGCATTTCTCCAACTTTACTCAAGTGTGCAAAATTTCAGATCGATTGGATAGGTACAATATAATTGCGTTAAATATTGATTATAAGATTCATAGACAAAATAATTTATGCAGTTATTTTTTTATTACTAAAACTTTTTTTTCAATTTTTAAAATTGCTGGTATGTATTTTGTCAATTAATTCATGCATTTCTCTAACTAAACACAAGTGTGCAAAATTTCAGATCAATTGGAGAGGTAGAAGTGTGTTAAATATTGATTATAAGATTTGTAGTGTTAAATTTCGATTATAAGACAGAAACAACAAGAAGTGAAGTTAAAGAGAAGTTTTGTAAAATAGCTTTAAAGCTCACAAAAATCCGCCAAGAAAATCAAAGTCATGGTGCTGTATGTTGGATACCGTACGGTAGCATTTATATACTGATGTGAATTAGCACATTAGGCATCCTCCATACTCTACTTCCACCTAAACCTTCATAACTGACTAAAAGTTCATGCATTTCCATAATTACTGCTCATATAAATTGCATTTTCCTAGCATTATCTTCAGGCTCAAGGCAATAAAATCAGATATTACAGATCAAAAAATATTCATGTTGTATCCAAAAAGTTAACCAAATAATAGGAATTTTGTTAGACACAGATATAGTTTGATTTGAAACTATAACAAATGGAGGCAAGTGGCTCTAAATTAGAGAAATATCCAACATTGCCAAAAAAGATTAAATTATAAGAGCACTCCAAGTTTAACATAAAAAATATTTTTAAAGCTTACTTGAGTCATTATTGCGCGGCATTCCCCTGGACCTGACAGGTACAGTTGGAAGTTGACTTTTCTTGATATTAGCTTGAGCATCACTAGAGCGCGTCACCAGCTCTGCTCTCAGGGCAGCAGCTTTAGGTTTCCGCTTCAAGTTGAAGTGTTTCATCATGACAGGCTGCAACAAATTCCATTTTATAAACCACTTATCAACAATATGCTTGCATGAATCACCCACTGAAGAAGTGATTTCATAAAAAATCCAAAAATCACAGGAAATCATATATTTATATAATAAATTATGCCCAGCTCAATAATGTTGACATGCTCACACTTATAAACATTGCCTCGCAATGAATATGCAATGAAAGCAACTAAATCCATTACAATTGGGATTATGCAAATTATTGCTTGCACTAAGACATGCAGAATGACAAACTTGCTGAGGAGCTGCCACAAGAAAGGCACTTCTGTTGAGGTAGCTGCACTCCATGGGCAGTAAGCCAACTTCATTGTGCTTCTTAACAACTCTTCGTAGTTCACTTGCAAGATCTTGGACAATACGCTGATTGTCTCCTTGCTCCCTGCTCCATTAACTTTTTTAGTGCAATGAACATTATACTTGTAACAACAACAATCAAAATAAAGAAAAATATATTTTTTCAATTTAATATCCTGATAGAATTTAAGGAAAATTTTACTGACATCAAGTCCATGGACATGAAAAGAACAGAAATTTCACAAGCCTTTTCAAGAATAAAACATAATCGGTAAACCCTCATCATAAATCAGTAACAGAATTTAACAAAATTATTTAAAGCCTCTTTTGAGAACCTCCCAAAGTTATGGATGTATACCATCATATTGTTATCTCTACTTGTCTACTATTTGGTATCTCGGGTACTTGTCTAATGTAATGACAGTGGGTCATTCTATACTAATCATTAAAGCAATGATGTTATTTGAAAAACAATACATCTGGCCAGTCAGAAGCATGTTAGCCAGCTTGTAGTTTATGGAATAATAACCAATAACAAGAGTAATCTTAATAAGTATAAGCATGTGGTGATATTGAGTTGCAGAAAGTACTATATAAATGAAAAAATCTATAATCAAGCATAGAAAATTTATAGAGGATTATGCTGCTTCATTGTTGTGGTTAATTTGGAGATAAGGCTCAAAGGTAATGATTTAAATAATCTGATACAGTTGATTGCATATGATATATTTGAATTTCTGGTATTGATTAATAAATTGGCTAATTATTACCACTTAAAAGTTACAGGGATGTGGTTGCTCTTTGCAAATAAGCAAGTATTATGGACCGTGAATAAGCCTTTCCAAAACCTGCAAATAGCTGATACAACAGATGTTACAGCTCAGGCATGTTATTAAAGCTCAGGCCATATAGACAAAATGTAATTGCAGGCAGTCTTAGCACTAACATATCAAACTAGACTCAGTACAAATGGGTTCATTAACAAAATTTAATGATAAAAATTCTGCAAAATGCTCACCTGATATCTAAGTTTAATGCACCAAGGCTTGGATAAGTTTTGATTATTTCTGCAATCATTGCAACCCAGGAATCGCTGTCAACAATTGCCACTTCAATAATTTCTTCCAGCTCAGCTCGCCACTGCAAATGAAATTCCATGAGTATAGGAAATTCAAGGAAAATCAACAGCTAAGAAAACAAAAATTAGCAAATACATTTTGTACATTTCTTTTAAAAATCTGATCTATGAATGCCTAGCTTCAAGCAAAATTAAGTTTCTACATATAACATACGTGTATTTTTCAAATTAACTTCAAAATGGTAAAATGAGCATCAAATGGTAAAAAATGAGCATCATAGGAATGAAAGTAAAACTGTCATTCATATATACATCACAAATTGAATGACAGTGAATGGATTTGATAGGTATTTTATTAATCCTGTTATATATAAGAACGGAAATAACACCTCTATTTCAGAATGATAATAGAAATGTCCCTACTATTTCAGAAACCATTCTTGAATACACTTGCAAAAACTAAAGTTCTGTAATCAATGGAGTCTTTGAAATGACAAAATTATTCAATTCAAAATTTTTAGCTATATGAGTGAGATTGTCAATCATCATAGGAGCTGTAAGAAAAAATTTGTTTTTGATGTAAAAGATTTTTAAATTAAAAGAAATGCAATACTTGAATTTCGGAAATACGATGCTAAAATTAATGTTCGTATTAGAATTCAATAGACATTACACTTTCAGAATTAATTAGAAAAAGTTTGTACTGTACCTATTTACAATTTATAATTTTACAAATTGCATAACGCAATGCACAAATTCAAGATCACCTATGAGTATGAATTTAAACCTCATGACTGGAGAAGATTTCAAAATTTATTGTACTATCACGGAAGTGTGATATAAGCTTTTTGTCCTTTTGATGAACAAAGTTTATTTAGGTTCTATTGGTCGTAATGGTAGAACAATGCAACATATTAGCGGCCAACGATCGGTTCGCCATCGGTTGGTTATTTCCAACGATCGGTTGGGTTGCGGGTTGACGTTCGGCTCTTGATAATGTTGATTAATGGTGTACAAATATTGCGGTAGATACATCGTCCAAGAGTTTCAATGCAAGGATTTTTATTTAAAGGATAATAAATCGATTTGCAGTTGTTTAATCACTCTTATAGATATAAATAAACATCATTTAATTTATTTCAAAAGCATTGCATAAATGAGCATTAGAATATTTCCTATGAATAAACCAAGTCAAAATAACAAAATAATTTGTTTGAATTTTAGATTTTTGCAAAAATGGTTCAAACCACTAAAAGAAACAACATAATTCATCATTATCTTGCACTATATCAGTGGTTCCTAAGGTGGGCGATATCGCCCCCCTAGGGGCGGTGGCAAGATTTTGGGGGGTGGTAAGGAAGAAGAGGGCGATAGTCCAAAGTCAGAAGTTCAAACGTTTGTTTAACGATTTGTACACAACACATGCAGCACATGACTCCCAGCGATGGTTTTTTCACCCAGATCTGTTTTTAGCACATTTTTTCATTTATGGAAAAAATGCACTATTGTGCTCGCCATGTCCGTCTGTCTGTCCGTCCGTCCGTGACCTCAAGTTTTTGTTGATGAGAAAATGCGCTCTGTCACTCACTGCAGTGAGTACTGAGTTATATTTTTTTAACTTCTCCTGGGTTTACGTCTTGCACAAATTAACAGCCGGACTCACGGCCGGTTCATGGCCAATTTTCAAATTCAATGTTCAAGGAATATCTCTCAAACTAATGAACTTTACTCTATGAAACTTGGTACCTACACATATTCATTAGGGCCTAACGATAATGTTTTGCTTGTGAAAATTGTTTGAATTTGCAATCATTTGTTTTTGCCATTGTTATATGGCAGGGTGGCCAAGTGGTTACATTTCAGAGCACCAAGATTGGCGCAGAGAGGTGCGGGTTTGATCCCAGCTCTGTGCGCCAGTTTCTGGTCAGAATCGGCAAGGAGGCCGGGCAGTTAAGGATGGTAGAATTTGAATCAGTGAGTTGTGAGTTTGAGACCTCAACAAGGTGTGGATGTTCTGCAATGTAAGGAATCGACGACAGGCCTACGGCCTAATAAACGCTGAAACCGCTATTATTATTATTAATAAGGGCCAAATTTCACAGTGATCAAGTTATTTCTTCCAAACTACTGAACAGATTTGAACTAAATTTTGAATTTACAGTCCTAACTACCAAACGGTAAAGTTTAGCTCGTGAAAATTTTTCGATCATGCCTTTGTTCACAAGTTTTTAAATTTCACCTTCATTCATGATTTAAACAGCAATACGTGCTTAAATTCGCAGTCATCAAGAAATTTTTTCTAAACTTCTGAACAAAACTTAGTATTTTAATACTTAACCTCAGCAACGGTGATGTTTACAATTTTTTCGTTTTGCCTTTGTTTGTGAGTTATGCGGCTATACGTATAAGGCTCTTGGTTAAACCGGCCAGTAGAAAAGCCAGTCGTTCCTCCAATATCTGTATAACTTGCGAACAAAAGCAAAATAAAAAAATTATCACAAGCTAAACATCACCGTTGAGAGGTTAAGTAAATATTTATATACAAACTTTCCTTGAAATCTGTTCTGTAATTTAGAAGAAATTTCTTGATCGCTGCAAATTTTAGTGACATATTACCAGGGAATACGGGCCAAATATAAGGAAGTGTGAAATCAAGAATGACTGCGAAATGAAAAAAAAAAAAAAACTCGCAAACGAAGGTAAAATTGAACAAAATTTTATAAGCTAAAAAATCATCGTTTGGTAGTTAGGAATGTATATTCAAAATTTCATTCAAAACAGTTCAATAGTTTGGAAGAAATTATTTGATCACTGCAAATTTTGGCCTATTTTGCAATGTACGCATAACTCATGAATGAAGGTAAAATAAAAAAAAATTACAGGCTACACATCACTGTTAGACTCTGATGAATACATGTTCCAAGTTTCATAGAGCTGCGTTCATTAGTTTGGGAGATATTACTTGATAATTTAATTTGGAGATTGGTTGTGAGATCAGCCACAAGTCCAGCCATAAATTTGCCTGAGACGTTCTAGGTTTCTAGTGCTGAAACAGTTGCTGTAGTGCTGAAACAGCTGAAAAACATATTGGTTCACCAAATGGGTTTTATTTGTGAAATACACATTTGTGTTTAACCTTTATCTTTTAAAATTGCAGCATACTAAATTTCAAGAAAGAGGCATATGTCTGTAGGGGGCGCTAGCAATTCACTACGGGGCCAAAGGGAGCACCAAGCCTGAAAAAGTTTGGGAACCACTGCACTAAATATACAAATGATAGTTGATTAGTCAGACTCGGTTACCTTCACCAATGATCATCCTGCTAGATTATCATGCACCGGGAGGCTGGAGTGAACTATGAACATGAAGCTGTTACAGTTGCACGCTTGCTCTCGTGATGTGTAGTTCTGCTTGCCTAAATTGCGTGTTTAGTGTGCAGCATGGAAAACTCTGCTTTGCAGCATAGTTTTAATTACTTTATGAAGTTTAGTTCATTGCAGTCAACTTAAGAGACTAATCTTCAGCTAACTAATACTTTTTATAAGTTTAATTTTAATTGTTGAGCGAAAGGTGCAGGCATGCAAGTTCCAAGTGATTACTTTATAAAAACTGAGCAGGTTAGACTGTTAGCATATGTATTTCAAGTCTTTAAAAAGTTCATTTTTGCCTCAAATAACGATTTTGGGTTGAAAAGGTGGTCTTGGTGGATCAAAATAATATATGAACCTTCAAAATTAGAATTCCATCCTGCTTTACAGTCTGGTGCCACTATGCATCCAGCGTACTGGAAACCTTACTGTGTGGGCTTGGAGTCTTTCAGATTTGCAATAACTTTGAAGTAGGGGTAAACGCGGCATATTCCGACACTTAGGAATCCTTTAAGTATACTTGTATTTGCTGATTTCAAGTGGTAAATAAATTAATAGATGATTAAGTTAAGCGACGGTTTTAAACACATAAAAACTATTCCAACACAGCTTGGAATTAGAGACACACAGCTTGTTCCGAGCTGTGTCCAAAAATTAAAATTTTCTTAATTAAAAGATTAACAGCTCTTAATTAAAAGCTTAATCAAAAAATTAAAATTTTTAATTAAGCTCATTCTGAGCTGTGTCGTATTCCAATACAGCTCACACAGGGCGTCAGAATTCCAGCACAGGGTGCCAGAATTACAAATGAATATAGTTTGAAGCGCTGCTGGAATTTAGGGATTTTGTAGGTTTCAATTCTAAAGGCTTTTAAATAAACATGGCAATTCATTTCTTGCTATGTCCTTAATGTGTCGGAATATACCACGTTTATCCTAATTTCTAAAATGCAATAATTTCAATCCTAATGTGTCAGCAAGATCTTCAGAAGGCATAAACTTTGCTGCTGATGCATCACCAAATATCTTTAGATATTCACCCACAGACCCACTTTCTGCACCCTGGATACCGTCAAACGGGGTAAAAAAGGATGGTTTTGAGCCTTTTTTGTTAATAACTTCTTACCATGAAACATTTCAGAAACAAGTTTAGGCTCATTTTATAGCTTTTTCTTTGTGAGGGCTATTGAATGGCATCTTCAAAAAAATGCCATATGCTATTTGTAAGGTGCCAGATGCAAAATAAAACCATCCAGATTTATCCCTGGGAACGGGGTAATCCGGGACACTTGCAATGAAAGTTAATTTCAAAACGTTTGAAGCATGCAGAGCATACTCATCCATTACTAACAGTACTCTGAAGTCCTCCTCCTTCATTGTAGATGATGTAGATATAAAATAAATGACATTTTCTGTGATTTTTACTTGTTTTTCCTTTTTTGATTTGATATCACCATATTCATTAATTACCATATTATTAATGTGATATTACTGTATCCATGCCACACTCAGGATGATGTATGTTTTCGGGGAATTTTCCCGCGCATTTTCACTTTTTTTAAGCTATTGCTGTGCACAGTTGGCGCAATGTAATGAAAATTGATTATCTTCACGCACGTGTTCGCACAATCCCGGCCATCTTCATTTTAGAAGAAATTTTCTCCAAAGTCATATGGCAACACTGAACACCGTCTGTTTACATTTCGTATGTATAACAGCCACAGTTTACGATTACCGTACGTTCTGTATCCGACAAGGCGGACAACCGGAAGAGTCAGAAGTAACCCGGACATGTCTTACATTTTATTATTGTCAGTTCAACTCGCGTAGTCAATATACTCGCGTATATTGTCGACTAAAATAGTAGAACTATTTTAGCTTTCTAAAGTACAGCGCACGGCACATTTTTTTACCAACGTAGTACGGCGCACCGTGCAGGTCGTTAAAATGACAAAATAAATTCCCGCGCACCTGGCACATCTTCCTGACCATGGTATCCATGGACATGCCATTGAGCATTGACAACGACCTTGTCCACTGCAAGCTTCATATCAGCAGCCATGTAGCATTTCTTCTGTATCTGTAAGCTTACAGGATGGTTTGTAATTTCACACAATTTTAATCAAGTCTAGTGGTTTCACTATAACAAAAAAGATCGTGAAAAACATACCTGAAACAGAAAATGTTTTAGTGACAACCATCATATATTTTGAAGAAATAAATCATAGTTTAGGTCAATTACTTTTTATTCTATGATGCCCGGTGCACAATTCAATATAGCATTCTATGTACAATTTAGTGACAACCGATGATGCACTAATTTTTTGACAAGTGAATTTTTTTTTGCCAAGCAAGGTAAATGTAATCAAAATTCTTTGTTGTTAATAAATTTTTTTTTGTTAACTGGAGCCTTTGCTAACTGGGGTTCTACTATAAATGCATTTTTAAGGGTGTTCCTAATTACCCCAGGCATAGTGACAAACCAGAGATTTTTTAAAATCAGTTCATTTCTAATTTCCTTATTTATTCAAGACTCAAACAAATTTCTTATGTAAGATAATACTGGTATCCATGATACTTTACTGGTCTACTTATAGGACTAAAAATGAACTCGAGGGAGTCTAAAAAACTCTCTGCTTTGCCACTATGACCCCAGGGGTGTCCCGAGTAGCCCCGATCGTGCAGAAATGGCTGCCATTTTTTTAATGAGATAGGCATAATCCGTCAATTACGTTTTATAGCTGACAGTCCTGACACCAGGGTGCAACTTTTATGCAAGTAAAATTTTTTAATAGGGTAAACGCGGTATATTCCGATATCGTAGGCAATTCCGTCACTTCTCTAGTTTTTCCTTTATATTAAGCTTTGTTTTAGTTCCATGCAAGTTGACCTTGCTCTACCAAATAGTGAATAACTGTTACTATAGGAAGAATATTATGGTTTGAGACTTTTAAATATGTCTGTGAATATATTAGGAATCCTTTTAGTAAACTTGTATTCGCTGATTTCAAGTCGTAAATAAATTATTAGATGATTAAGTTGAGTGATGGATTTAGACCCATCAAAACTAATTCCGACACAACTTGAATTGGACACACACAGATCATTCCAAGCCATAGTGACAAACCAGTAAGTTTTTAGAATCAGTTCATTTTTAATTTCCTCATTTACTCAAGATTTCAACAAATTTCTTTTATATGATAATTCTGGTATCCAAGATACTTTACTGGTCTACTTATAGCCTATAGGACTCAAAAATGAACTTGAGGAAGAGTCTAAAAAATTATCTGCTTTGCCACTATCAGGGTTGGCGATTTTTCAAAATCGCCAAATCAAAAATCAATGATTTTTTTGATTTTTTCATGATTTTTTTGATTTATTTGATTTTTTTTATTTTTTCAGCTTTTTTGTCTTTTATTAGGTGTTATTTTTTATGTTGCAATTAGCCTACTAACAATAACAGTATATGGATCATAATGGATGGCTAAAAAGGGCACTTATTGCCTTCAATAATGGCCAACAGGCCAAGGTGGTGTTTACCACTTTGGGATTTTTGGGTAAACAATTATTGATAAGTCAATTCATTAGCTTTGTAAAATTTGTATGGAGCAAGGTTATGAGCTAAATATTGACCATTTAACTGGCTTCAATATACAAAAACACTTCAGGAATGCAGATCTCCTAAACATTGAAGAGTCACATAACAGATAGGTAGATGATTGCACAGTGCACAGCACTATCAATAGATCTACTAGTTTTATGTCCTATAAATCTACCAGACTCTACCCTCTCACACCGACTAGTAGTGACTGTAGCTGATAGCACAGTGCACAGCACTATCAATAGATCTACTAGTTTTATGTCCTATAAATCTACCAGACTCTACCTTCTATACACACTGACTAGTAGTGACTGAATGACTGACTGCACTGTTCCCATTTAATTCATACCAATAAACCAATACTAAACATGAACTGAACGATAACAAAACAAACCTCATACGACTTGAAACGAGACTTAAGTTATGAGAAAAGCTAACATTGTTTGAAATAAACATGTGCACAATTCAAATATTTTATATCTATTCACTGCATTTAATTATTTTATTTATATTCTTATAATTGTAATTGTTTTGTTTCTAGTTTTAAATGTGCATATTTAAAGATTGAAATAAAATATTTTAATTAGAATATTTGTATTAGGGTGGAAAATCTTTCTAATTACCTAAAAGGTCAATACAATCTCAACCTCTCAATATATAGGGTGGAGCAGAACCAATTGAGCAGTATTGAGGTAAAATAAAAGAGTAATGGAGGTACATAGGTACATAAAGAAGAAAGTTTATTTTCCTAGAGGTTAGCATAACATACCATTTAGAATACTTATGTTTCGAAAACAATATCTGGAAGATGGGGCTGTTAGCTGCAACACACTGTTGGAGTCATTCTCAGAGGAGGGAGTAACCGTGACAGTTAATTCCGATCGCTATGCTGCAATGTTGCAAAATTTCTTGCAGCCCAGGATGGAAAACATTGTTGAAAATGAAGCATTGAGAGACTTGTGGTTCCAGCAAGATGGGGCTACAGCTCACACAGCTCGAATGTCACTCAATGTTTTGAAACGCATGTTTCCCATAGGTCTGGTGTCTCTGAGAGGTGATTTACAGTGGCCTGCTAGGTCACCTGATTTGAGCATTTGCGATTTCTTTCTGTGGGGACATCTAAAAGAAAGGGGTTCAGAAGTCGCCCTCACACCCTACCACAGCTAAGGGAACAGATTATTGCAGCTGAGGTTATGGCCATACTTCGCCATATGTGTGAACGTGCTGTAGGAAACTTCCGAGAACAACTCCAACAGTGTGATGCAGCTCACAAACCCCATCTTCCTGATATTGTTTTCAAAACATAAGTATTTTAATTGGTATGTTATGCTAATCATGAAAAAAAAAACTTTCTTCTTTATGTACCTCCATTACTCTTTTATTTCACCTCAAAACTGTACAATCAGTTCTGCCCCACCCTGTATAAGCTAGCTAACACATTCAAATTGTATATTGTAATCAAAATATAACAAATAGTCAAATAGTTAGACTACTTATAGCCTTATAAGAATTAGCTAAGCTGCTAGCTATGTACAATGTATTGCACTCTTGATGCCTCTGTACCAAAAACATTCAATTTATTGGAACCTAATACACACTAAAGGCAACAAGTTTATATACCAATTTGTCATTCATAGTACATTTATACTAAACCATGAATAACAATACCTCAATATAAATTAAAGACTACCACTCAATATTTTTAAATATATGAAAAAATCAAAAAAATCGAAAAAATAAAAAAAATCATGATTTTTTTTATAAAAAAAATCAAGTGATTTAATCACGTGATTTAATCATTTTGATTTAATCATTGCCAACCCTGGCCACTATGTTCCAAGCTTTGTACAAAAATTGAAATTTGCTTAATTAAAAGCCTAATAGCTGTTAATTAAAATGTAATTAAGTAGTTTCAATATTCATTAGTGTTCTAATTCAAAGCCGTGTTGTATCCCAATACAGCTCACACAGCGAACAGAATTCAAATATGTTGATGTCGGCATTACGTATCAGTTAAATTTGAAGCGCTGACGCAATACAACTCACCACGTGTCGAATATTGCCACACACAGTGACGGAATATAGGGATTTGGTAGGTTTCCATTCTAAAGGCTTTTTAATAAATATGGCAACATTTTGTGACGTTTCATCGTTGCTGACACGTAGTGAAGTGTTTTGAGAGACGTGAAGGCAACAGAACTTACGTAACGCATACGCTTTTTTTATAGTTTTTCATTTCTCGATGCGTCCTTAATGTGTCGGAATATACCGCGTTTACCCTACGGTGAATATTTTTCTTGCTCCAGACCCTAAATGGAAAAAATGCGACATCAGATGGACTAGTACACCTGTTAATGAATTCCGCAGGGGGCTTAGGCTGCGAAAAATTGGCACTAATTCCGCAGGATGCACAAAATTGATAATGAATTCAAGTTGAATTCCGCAGCGCAATCAGAAAAGTGAAATCCGCACAAAGTTCGAAGCCAGAAAATGCGGAAGCCAGACGCACGATCGAACAGAAGCTACTGGACCAGGAGCAACATTCAAGTTCGTCGAACCACTCGACCATTGTATTGCTTGAGAAGCAAATATGACGTGAACGCAATTGTGAACGCGATGTATGAATACCGCCTTTCGGCTCACCAACACCAAGTACGAGAGTAATGAGACAACTAAGCAAGTCAGCAACCTTGCTGTTGAGTGAGTTGACATCCTGATTTGCTAATGTGTGGTGTGCAGTGTACTCTATTACTGTTGTGGGGTTGCCTTTATGATATAACACATCTTTGAATTGTTCAAGCACCATAACCAATGGTGAGTTGAACTGGTTTTCATTCCTTTGCAACTAAATAATGTATGTTTGATATAATGTATTTTTCTATAGTAAATACGAGCGGGAACTTTGGTGAGGCTCTCAACTCAAGTCAGACATAGAACATTACTCATTACTGCACTGACACCGTGACACGTGTTGGCTGTCAGTGTCTTCCAAAGTTTATTTAAATTTTCAAACATTGTTTCATAAAAACCAAGGACTAATCCATCTTCTTCAGTATGAATTTCTTAGTTTTTCAGTATTCTGCGCAGTGTATTATATCTCAGTTTTCTTCCATTAACCACAAGAAACGCAAATGTTTGCTTGTATACAAACGACCTCTTAAAACATTGAATGAGATTTCCCAATCAATCTTCATACTCTCAATGTCACCAACTTTGTTACAGGCAACAACACATTTTGTCTGCGGCCTTCGTAAGTATTAAGTTACGATCTATTTTGTTAACAAAACTAAGCCAAAATTTTCTAGCATGATAGAAAAAGCATTTTAGTTATTGTGTGGCAATCGAACCCTACAAATCATAGTCCGGACCAATATTTAATGGCTTATATTGACGAGCGGCAAGTCAGGTGCTGTAACTGCTTAACGGTGACTGATGTGGCTCAGTGGCAGTGTCATTGACGATAAATTTATTATAATTTCAATCATTTTATTGGAGTCTTTACATGCAAACTACAGTCTTACATGCAAATGTTTCAACTAGTTATCTATTTTTTTTTCAACAAGATGGCTAATACTCGAGGCATCTATTTTTGGCAAGAAATTCACTTATGTGGACGTCATTAAATGCCGCATTCATTTTTTTGGTTTAATAATGAATCATTTCATCCATGACGTACCAGAGATATGTCGAGATTGAATCAATGGGGCACAAAAGCTTAGTATACATTTATTTTGCTTAGTATTACTTCTGCTTTAAAATATCATTGCACGCTGCATGTACACGCTTCCAAGGTGGTATTGCTACGCGAGCAAATGTGTAGCCTTATATTTATTTTTTTAATCTTTTGCGTTCCTTTGCACACTGTTATGAAAATGACAACCAATTACGCCCATTTCAAGCACTTCTATGGGTGATTGATAACGAATTAGAGTGTTTCACTGTTTCCATTAATTTTAGAACATATTCGAGTTGACAAATGTGCGTGAGCATTACTGCGTTAGCGTGGGCCACACCGGCGTAACTGCTCCGGAACACCCCGTGCATAAAATTCGTAACAAATACATATGAAATTAAATCCACATATTTCAATGCTCACGGGGCTGTAGTGGAGTTTTTTTCACATATTTACCTCCATTCGTTTTTTATTAAAATGATGAAACAAGTTAATTCAACCACATTGGCATGCCCCATTTCTTTAATTCGTATCAAATATTCATTAAATTAAATACGCACATTTCACAGCTCATTGTGCCGGTGCAAAATTTTTTCGCACTCTTGCCTTCTCAGGTTTTAAATTAATAACAAAATGGGTGAATTAAACCATTTAGGTGCACCAAATTCCCTCAATTCTTGATCAATAATTATGAAATTAAATGAACAATTGGGACGTTTTTAGCACATTACTTCAGGTTTATGTCTGCATTCAGGTAAGGTTAGGATTGGTTCCACCTGTTTTACCATTTTAGTTGAAAACGGGAGGTTGTAAAAATGTCAAAAAAATCCTTGTCACAGCGCAATGTTCATTAGAATTTGCTTATTTAATTACAAAATTATATATTTGTCACGAATTGAGGAAATGACGTTTAATGAAGTGGTTGAAATATCCCATGTTACCATTTTAGTTGAAAACAAGTAGTGGTAAAAATGGAAAAAATCCTTGCCACGGCGCTACCGGCATTAGCGCCATAGGCTTATTTACCTTTATCAATATTGGTCACAAACTGAATGAATGGGTAGTGCTAAACTAGTTGAATTCTACGCGCCGGAATTACCTCTGTAGCCCACTTAACGATCACTGACTTGCATCGGACAAGTAAAATTTACTTTGTCCAATGTTGTCAATTATCATTTTCATCAAGGAAAAATTGATATTTTATGCAAGTACCTAATACAATTTATATAAAAAACTGGATTTTTCGATGTATTTAATCCAGGTTCGAATGATTGAATATACCGCACTTGGATAAAATTTAATTCTAAAACTACAGTGTGGCTTCTAATTCTAGTCTATAGAGTGATCATGAATTGCATGATCCTGCTAGTCACTTAGAATTATTGTTCTGATTGATAAACTCGTGATTTACAGAGTGCGGGACATTGTTCAATCGATCTTATTCACAACCATTTAACGCAATAATGACTGAACTACTCCAAATTAGTAGGTTAAACCAGCTAAAAATTTCAATTTATATTCATGCTCAATTCAATTTTTGTTGTTAATGCTTATCACTTTTTTAGGGCTGTAGACTTTCATCGCAATATTTAGATTAGTTCCTCGCATCTGGCTGATCCTTTCAGAGGGGTTCTTCGGAAAATGTTATAGAGAATAGAAATGTCGGCACTGAAGAAATAGGCCCATGTCCTGTTGCCGATTCTTGTACTTTTCGTGACGATTCACAAGGTGCGATCACAAGGTGCAAGTGTTGATGGGGATTGCGGAGTTGTGATTTACATTGAATAAGTGATTGATTCGTCTTATTTCAGCCCTGCACACACACTGTGTGTTTGAACCCATTTTTTTCATAGCTAACGATTGATTGAGATAGCTGCTGGACTTATTGCCTGGTCCGTAAGGTGCTAGGCATAGCTTCGTCTAGAAGCATCGTATATTAGCAAGCAGTTTTCCAGGTCATTTCTGTCACGATTGTTACAAGCAGGGATGGGTTCTTGGCTCTTGTAATGAAGTGTTGCTGCAAATTTCCCACTACTGTATGTCAGACTATGAAGTTTAAGTAGAACCGACTCTGACGTCGGTGTCAGGTTCAGTATAGCCGTCAGATACTATGCCGATCCCGACTTGCGTCCTGGTTCCTCTCTTATAGGATTTTGACTCAGACGCCAGGGTGAGTTGTGTGCTATAGTGGTGAAATCTAGCTTGAAATACTTGATGGAATATAGTGATTTTTATGTATATATGACTTGTCATGCGTAGATATTTACATTCTGTTTTCTGTTGTAGGATCGTGCGTTATTCTCGGATCTCAATACTCTAGCTCTCTCCTCGTATTTTGCTCTCATTGCACTTTAACTTCCTCCGCATTTAACTTGTTAGTTCGTTCATATGCCGCACCTCTGTAAATCATTAGTGTTACTTGTTTATATTTATTTGTCATTTATCTTTAATAAACTTAGAACGTTTGTTCGAGTAACTATCCGCTCAGTCCAAGCTCTTGCTGATAAAACCAATAGGGAAGTTGAATTTAATTTCCGGTCATTGGTGGACGTGACAATTAGACCATCCGAACTTTGAGGTGACGCGATTGATTAGCCATTATTCAAGATTAGTTCGTCACAGCTCTATTCTCTAAACAAAGATAACTTTAGCATTAGAAATATGCACAAGACAAACCAACATTAGAATGATGTACCGAATGACGAATTTATAACACCGAGATTTAAAAGCATAAAAGATATATGAATTAACGTAAAAGATGTATATCGGTGTCAGTGTTCATTAGAACGTCAGACATGCTGCCAATTCTTAGCACCGCAAAAATATTCATAGCTTGTTGCAGGTTTCAAACACCCAACTCACTGCTTCAATTTTGCTAAAATAATATGTTCTTTTAAAATGGCAGCAGTGGAAGGTGAAGGCATCTAATAACAATAGAAATAGCAGTTTCAAAGTTTATTAGGCCGTAGGCCTGTCGTCGATTCTTAACATCGTAGAATATCCACAGTTTGCTGCGGTCTCGAACACGCAACTCACTGCTACAACTCTGCTGTGCTTAACCACCCGGCCTCCTCGCCAATTCTGACCAGAAGCTGGCGCACAGGTATCTGGGATCGAACCCGCACCTCACTGCTCCAATCTTGGTACTAGAACTTTAACCACTGGGCCACCCTACTGTGACCCTAGTTGAAGCGGCCTAATGATAAGCAACGTAGCTGGGGCTTTGGTTAAGAAAAACTCAATCATTTTTTTCGCCTAGCATATTGTTTTGTTTTCTGCCTACATTTTGGTAGAACATTTAAGTTCTCCTGAACATAAAAGAAAATATAAGTTCGTTTGTCATTTTTTATTTTCTTGAGTTTCGTAACTGTCGTTGCTTTGCCGGAGATGCTTCCTGTGAAGTGCCCACCATAACACTTATTGACTTGATCATATTTTACAATGAAAATAATTTTTCTAACTTGTTTCTAAAAGTTACGACATCACTCAACCAGTTGAATGCAATATCTACCTTATGTCTACATGCGTTGGTAATTTGTCCAAGTCGTAATGTGTAATCATATTAATTTGTGGAAATTGCATTTGTGCATATTTTACATAATAAATCCTTTAAAAATGCATAGAATATTTGAATAGCTATAATCAACAATAACAGTAAGAAGTTTCTCTATCCAAAACTCAGTATGGACGTACATTTAAACATTAAAACGTGAGTTTTTGTTTGCGTGATCCGTGGGTGATGTTTCAGACAATTTTAATGCTGAAATTATATAGCTTTTAAATGTTGTTCACATTATGTTGATCGGACGCTTTATCAGCCTGTCTTTATCGCATGACTTTTATTAAAGCCTTTATTATCAAATGAAGAAACATCAATAGATGCCTGAACAATTTTAAAATCCGACTGCCAATAAATATTGTTTGCACGCATTTCATTAGTATTTATATCTTTTGAACAAAACTATATTATAGTATATAGTATATTGGTTTCGGCGTTCGTTTAGTCACTTCGTTAGACTATTACACTTGTCCCAAAATCTTAATTTTGCAGAATTTTTTCAGCTAATTGCAGTTTCGAACATGCAAATCACTCAGCACGCTCCAGTTTTGATGTGCTTAACTGTTTGGTCACCTCGCCTATTTAACCAGATCTGTTGCAGGTAACTGGGATCGAACCCACAACTCACTGCTCGAATCATGGTACTCTGAAACGTATCCACAGAGCCACCCTGCCACTAGCATGCCATCGTTCATTGGTACAAAAAAATTATTTTCAAGCGTGTACGAAATCAATTGCACTGGTTGTTGACTTAAAGTGATACATTTACGTAATCTGTTAGAGAATAAAATATTCATGCACATTGAAATTTGCAAGCACCAGGAATGGCATGATCCAGTATGACAGCATAGCTGTTTAAGTAATATTGTACCATTTATAAACGAAGTTTACGAAACATATCAATGATGAGAACATGTATATATGTGCCGATTTTCTGGAAAAAATGTTTAGATTAATGTTCTGATTGAATATTTATGAGGAAATTATGCTAATAAAGTGCTATTTTATGCTATTAGAAAACACAATATCATTAAGCAAGCATCAGGAATGGCATGATCCAGTATGACAGCATAGCTGTTTAAGTAATATTGTACCATTTATAAACAAAGTTTTCGAAACATATCAATGATGAGAACAACATGTATATATGTGCCGATTTTTTGGAAAAAAATGTTTAGATTAATGTTTTGATTGAATATTTATGAGGAAATTATGCTAATAAAGTGCTATTTTATGCTATTAGAAAACACAATATCATTAGAAAACATTTTTGAAATCTTATCAGTTATTTGATTTATTAAAACGATGTAATTGAATAATGAAAATGAATTGCAAATAAGTTCAACTGTATGCCGAGTAAATAAGAAAAATCAAGTTTTAATATGAACTAATAATGCGCTGAAAATCATTGATTCCAGAAGCACAGAAACTGTAATTATCTCTCAGGGTTCAGGGCTTTCAAAACGTTTGACTCTGCAGATCTCTCCCCCAGGTAATGAGACGCCGGGCGCGAGTCCGGACGTAAATTTGTCCGAGACAATAATGAGCCCTTGCTGTTGGCAACATTTTATTGTGTTGCATTTCCAACATAACCAAATGCATTGTGATACTTTTTGCCTATATTAATATGTAATCCTTATTTTTCAACCCATCAATGGTTACTCATGCTGCATGCAGTATGCCGTAACAAATACTGTAATAATACATCACATGTATGTTCAACTTATTTGCAGTTAGTTAAAGATTTTCGTATTTATTATTGTATGATTAAAATGTGTACCTTTGTTTCTTAAAAAACATTGGTTCTATTATTTTTTGAGTAGCTACTGCATTATATAAAGTAGCTGCTCACATCCGCATCGTAGGACGGTAGGAGACGGAACTGTTAGCGTGCACTGTGGAGTTGAAGAAGGCGCGATGTATGCAGTAATTCAGTACACTAAAACAATTTAGGTGTTTATTTTCTACGCTCAAGGATTAAGGCAACGTAATGAGTAATATTTTTTTAGACGAAATTGAGATGTTAGTTGTTTAAATGATGAATCGTGAAAACATAGCAATTCCGCGAGAATGTTCAAGATCTCTTACAAAATCCGTGCAATGGCGGTTCGGTGTAATTCCGTGAGAATTTTGAAAAGCAGTACTCCTGATCATTACCTTAAATTTCCAATCGGGGGATATACCAGAATTATCCTACATAAGAAATCTGTTAAAATCTTGAGTAAACAAGGAAATTAAAAATGAACTGATTCTAAAAAATTTCTGGTTAGTGGCCATTATGAAGAGAAGATTATTGATTAGTGTTTTAGTGGCAACTGGCAAGCTGGCAACTGTCAAAGCATAGTGTCAAACCAGAGCTTTTTTGGAATCAGTTCATTTTTAATATCCTCAATAACTCAAGATTTAAACAATTTCTTAAGTATGATATTGATAATGCTAGTATCCATGATACTTTACTGTTCTAACTTCTACTTATTAACTTATAGGACTCAAAAATGAACTTGAGGGAGAGTCTAAAAAATTCTCTGCTTTGTCACTATGTGTCAAAGTGCAAACAAGTTTTTTTTTAGAAACCTGTTTATTTTTTGTTCTCTAATGGCAGTTATGGCACTAATCTGGTTCAATAGAAACCTGTTTATTTTTTGTTCTCCAATGGCACTAAATGACTAATCTGGTTCAATATGTATTCAATACCCTAATATGTATTCAATATGTATTCAATAATATGTATTCAATACCCTAATGCTAGTAATCTATTCAATACCCTAATGCTAGTAATCTAGTATCCATGATACTTTACTCAGTTTACTTGACTCCTCACATAATGATAATGATATAGCATATAGGAGTATTATAGGTAGCCTGGTAGGACTCAAAAACAAAAAGGAAGTCTGATAAAGTCTCTGACTCTCTGCTTTGCAATAATTTTAATATTAAGAAATAGGTAAATAGACAATCCGTGCCGCTGTGTGCTTTACAGAGAGAAGCGAATAATTCAATTTTAAATATACATACTTTGATAATACCATACGTCATACCCATACGTTTGCAATAACTTCTGATGTAAACGTAATCTGCACGTTTAACCTTGAATATCCACGCGCGATAAACCTAGAGTCCTCGACTGTTTACTGAGGTGCCAATGGTCACGTCTTAGCATGTGAATTTTGGAGATATTACATTTTTAATTTACGAATTCTGTTATAAAAATTCTATTACAGATAACTAAATCACAAAATTAAACACATTTCATGAGAGAAATAACTAGCAGCGAACATTTTAACGAATATACGGTTGAATCTCCATAACCTTTTTTATCAGCTAATAATTTTGATTATATGCAAAATTGTTTTCGTACAAGCCAAAGTTCTGATGACACCTTTGCGATTGTGACATAGTCCAAAATATGCGGCTCCCATTGATCAAAGTGATTTATATATAGGTGAAGTAAATTTAAATCCAGGCCAGTCGAATTGTCTGCTCATATTTTCCTTCATATTGCAGCGCGTGCTGCTCTTTCACATTACGATCCCTTCCCTACAGTAGTTTGAACTGAGCAAGGTTCAGGCAGAAAATAATAACAAATTTTGATACCGGCTTCGTTGTGGATGAAACTTGTGTAGTTGATCAGTCGGAAGCCTGGGTAAAATTGAGTTGTGAGTGTATCACCTCAATACGTGAGAACCATAAATGTCTCGCCGTCAGTATCCATTTCTATTGTTTCGTAACTCGTGCCCATCAACAAAATCATCAATTACACTGCAGTTCTTTCTATACAAGTATCGTTTATAGTACGCAACAATGTATAGAAAAATTTTTAAATCGGAGGAGCAACGTTGGGCATAATATTAGCGTAAAATTTGGTTTCTAAACGAATGAACTGCTAGAATTCTAGCGTATATAACTCATTAGAGTATAACTTATTAATATTATAACTTAAGGTCTTATAACATTATATTATCAGGGATATCTGAAATTTATTACAACTCTTAACATCAAAGGACTACCTATTAAAACAACAAACTACAAACGATGCCTTTATTTATTCTTAGAAACCGGCTTATCCTATTATATCCAAATATAAAAGCAAGAAGTAGATTGTCAACCTCTGTAAAAAAGATTGACACAGCTGTCAAAAAGATCAGCCGACAATAAAGAAATGAAACACAAATAAATATAACAATTGGTAACGCATCGATTATCAGAACATCGCGCCTTTAACATCCATTAGTTAAAAAAATGAAACGATTACAATTTTTCCTCAAGTAGTAGTAGTAGTAGTAGTAAAAGATTTACTAGCGCTTCAGATCCTCAAATTTTATCGTACGATTAAAATAACGAGTTAATTGCTGACTCATATTTTATTATACGACCAAAATAACGAGCTAATTGCTGCCTCAAATTTTATTGTACGACAAAAATGACAAGTAAGACGACAAGTTTAGTGTGGAAGAACTTTAAATTTGGCAAGCAGCTTCTTTTGCGATGTTTTTGCAGACTTGCTCAGTTTGCGATTTGGGAAAACTTTGCCCGCATGAACAGCCAATGAGTTACTGAACATTGCACTCACCAGAGGCGAGTCAGCGTTCAAGTTGAGTGGCTTGTCGCCTGAGCGAAAAGGTGACAATTGCAGGAGAGATTGTGACGATTGAGGGAGAGATTGTGACGATAGAGGGAGAGATTGTGATGGTTGAGGGAGAGATTGTGCCGATAGAGGGAGAGATTGTGATGGTTGAGGGAGAGATTGTGGTTGAGGGAGAGATTGCGACGATTGAGGGAGAGATTGTGCCAATAGAGGGAGAGATTGTGATGGTTGAGGGAGAGATTGTGCCGATAGAGGGATAGATTGTGACGATTGAGGGAGAGATGGTGACGATTGTGGAAGAGGTGGTGACGATTGTTGGAGAGATGGTGACGATTGTTGGAGAGATGGTGATAATTGTTGGAAAGGTGGTGACGATTGAGGGAGAGCCTGTGATGGTTGAGCGAGAGATAGTGACGATTGAGCGAGAGATGGTGACGATTGTCGGAGTGATTGTGACGATTGAGGGAGAGATGGCGAAGCTTTGATGGGCAGAGAAGATTCTGCATGTTGTACCGATGATTCAGCGATCGGTACTGAAGACTTTGATTGCAATAGCAAATATTTTTTGTGCCGTGAAGATGGTTCAAGGTGCCTTGACAATGATTTAGTGGGTGGTGACGACTGTTCTGTAGTTGATACGCATTTTCCACTTGACCCCAAAGCATTAGATTCTGTACCAGTCAGTGAAATGTGCCAGTCTTCTTTCTTTGGAGATGAATGCGGCTCCTTGCTAGAGCCCAAATCAAGCTCCGACACATCAGGACTTTTTTTCATGGCCATTGCTCTATCACGAGGACTGTCATTAGAATCACTATTCAAGTCCTCGTGAAAAACGTGTGCTGGGATGACCTCAGCTGGAGGTACAACAAGGCCGACGTCATTGCTGTTGTTGAAGAAACGTTTTGGATGCCGAGTTTTTGACAACTGAACTTCAGGGTCCAATTGAAGGCCAGATAAACTGCTGGAAAGGACGACTTCACTGCTCTCATTCCTGCCCACAGTCAAGTGACCCAAAGCGGCGCTCAATTTAGCCACACTTCTGCGCCTCTTTGGTCTAGAAGAAACATTATGATTATGTCTTGTTGAATCCTGGTTAGAAACCTTAGACGGTTCGGGATTATGATTGAGTGTGGATGAAACAGGAACAGTAAGCTGGGATAGATCAGGATTATTATCAGGAAGCACACTTGTATCGGCCAGGTTACAGTTCACAGGAGGCTGGCCAACGTGCTGTGGAGAAGGCTGTTGACATGATCTCTTTCTGCCTTCAAGTGCGACAGGCGCTGGCTTACCGTCAGGTTTGCACTTATCCAAGAGGCGTTTTTTGTTTAATTTTGATGTTTTTCCGCGTTTCGTGCTGATTTTCGGAATATTTGACAATTTTTGCTGATTTAAATTTTGACAGGAATCATTTATACCGATTTCTTCAAGAATATCTGAATTACTTAAGACTCCAGTAGAGCTAACTTGACTGGTTGTCTCTGCAGAGGGTTGAAAACTGGTAGAGAGCACATCACAAGGGGATAAATCTGTATCATGATAAATCACCCGTCCTGTTTGCATAAGGCGAAGCGATCTCCGACGCCTTGACTGGATTTTCTTCCTAGATTCTCCTCCAGTTACCACTTCTGATTGGTTGATGTTGTCCGTGTTGCCATCCCTATCTTTAAATACTTGGCCTAGCTCATTGTTGACTTCACCAACAGGCACTTGACCAACATCATCAAACACAGTGAGTGTCTGCAGTTGACCAGAGAGCAGCACGGTGGTTTCGTGGCTATCAAACTTGCGTTTGCGGTTTTTTGGCTTGACAGCACTAGGCAAGACTGGTGTGGGGTTCTCAACTCCTTTTGAGGCCTCGCTGCACGTTGACGAACTCGCCTCCAGAGAACTGCTTGGGGATTTGCCAGAGTCATCTGAGTGATTATTATCATTCATTGAATCCAATGAGCAGCTTGACAGTAAACCATAAAGAGATTTGCACACACCAGATGCTCTTCTTTTTGATCTTCTGGTGCCAACGCCACTTGAAGCCAACAAGCCATGACAGGAATCTTTCTTGGCAGCTGGTAAATCCATACTGAGTTCAACTGTGCCAGTGCGGGTTGAGCAGTAACTTTTTTTATGAATAGAAACCTCAATACCGTCACTCTGAACACAAAAGGGGATTTTGTTTTCCGGGCTGCAAGCTTCTAATACATCCAACTCTTCAGACCGCTCCTCGACCATAGCTAAGTTATTGGTAATCGGTTTGTCCACAATTTCCTGCATATTTTCTTCCTTCAAATCTACTAACTCTGAAAAAACTTTAGACGTGCAGTAAGAAGGAGGAAATAAATCCTTCCCACATCCAGACCGCCGGCCTTTCCTACGACGAGGCTTCTCAATTATTTCTTCAGATTCGTCAGTTATACCTAGACTGGCCTCATGAATTTCATCTTGCATGGGAAGAGTAGGGGCAGGGCTGTTATCTTCAAAACAAAGTTCAGGCATGCTAAAGGAACCCTGAACTAATGGTACATGCTTAATGGCAGTCAGTTTAACCTCTTTGTTGGTAAAGAAATTGAAACTGGCATTATTACCAACCACTTCACTGTTGTTGCTAATATTCTCCTCATCATCTGAGATTTTATTTAAGATGGCCTCTAGCTGCTCAGTGGTAACCTCAGCTCCAGTGGGCACCTTGACACCGCGCCTCTTGAGCCTCTTGGCACGCTCCTTGCGAGCTTTTATCTTCACTTTGCTGGGATTATAGTAATCAGAGAGCATACATGACCTCCTTGTCCTCATGGCGCTCATCAAACACTTTCTGGGATCTTTGGAATTCTTGGGATACTCATAGATGGTCTCCAGGGAGGTGCATCGGGTCTTGACTTCTTTTAGCTGCCTGTAGATTTCTTCTACATTCAAGTCCTCATTTTTATCCACTTTCTTCTTCTTGGGCAATGAAGCACCAGGGCAACTTGAGACGGAAGATTTACAAGCTCTTGAACGTCGAACCTCACAAAGATCTATCCCATCCTCTGAGCTGCAGTCCATTTCCATGTCCATCTTCACCAGAACTGTTTTAATCAAGAATTTAAACGTGAAACTTTTAAGCTTAACTTTCAATAGAAATAAACGAGTCAAATAATGCAAAAACGCAGTGAATCCTTCAAGCTACACATGTTGGCTTGTAGATGTGCAATGCACTGTTGATAAATTTCTGGTCAGGATCCTTAAACCAACAAAGATGTCCAAAGGGAAGGATGCAGCAGAGGCCAATATCTTCCCCACTTCAGCTGCTAACCTGAAAGATAATAAAATTTCAGTAAATGAAGCTAAGCTAAGTTAATAGCAATCCTTTTTTAGTTTTACAGAATTAAAAAAAAAAACATATTTCCTAGGTGAAATTTGAAAAATAACTTTCTCAAGTCAAACACAGTCTTAATCAGTTTTCATAACTTCTGATATTATATTAACTTGAAATATACTCACATGGATTGTGAACTGCCATTGCAACAAGTCTTGAACTTAATAATCAATCAGTTCAGCTGAAAAAATGCAAGCCTACTGGAGGAAGTGACATATTATTTGTCACCTTTTGAAAATTTGAAGTGGCAATTTAAGGAAGAACCTGTAAAACAGAGAAATTAGAAAAAAATCTCAAATGGGGAAAAAAACTCAATGAATATGAATAAAATTTAAAATGTATCCATTGACAGATAAACTGCATCAAATGGATGGAGAGAAAAATGAAATTGTACTCTGCATCATGACAGAAAAAATCTCCAACAAACATAACAAGTGTGATTTGGATGGCCTTTATCAATTTATTTATTTTAAATAAGCTTAGAATTCATATGCTGATTATTGAAAAATTATTCAACGTAACAAGTCAGCATGAGCATGAATTAGAATATATTAAATGAATTCAATGTTTTTCTCTGGTTACTATTAGCTCAAATTAACATTTTTGTAGAAGGAATCTTTATTTGATTAGCATTTTCTGATAAGAGTTGAATAAATGCTATTTCCTGCACTGTTTAATAGAGAACAAGCAGAGAGCTTGGGTCAGTCATGGATCACAATCGGTGACAGCACAGAGGCTGTTGAGCAGCACAAAACAAAAGTGGAATGGTCTTAGCATGCTCATGTTAGCATGCTACTGGTGTTACATGCTTGACAGTGCCTACATTGTACTACAGTGCCTACATTGTACTACATTGCCCATATTGTACTGCAGTGCCCACATTGTACTGCAGCGCCCACATTGTACTGCAGTGCCCACATTGTACTACATTGCCCATATTGATGTGTACATTGTACTGCAGTGCCCACATTCTACTGCAGTGCCCACATTGTACTACAGTGCCCACATTGTACTGCAGTGCCCACATTGCACTGCAGGGCCCACATTGCACTGCAGGGCCCACATTGTACAACAAACAGTGCCCACAGTCTACTGCAGTGCCCAACTGTGTACATTGTACTGCAGTGCCCACATTGTACTGCAGTGCCCACATTGTACTACAAACAAAACTGATCAATAAAGGTAATGAATTTCATAAAAAATGTAAACATAAAGCTTATTATCAAAAATCCGGCTTAACATTTGTTCATATCATATTTATCTGTCCTAGGATGAATGAGCTGAAAATGATTTTGCAAGTATTGCAATGAATAATTCATAATTTAATACAGGAATAAAATAGATTAGATAAATAATTTTCTAGATGGATAAATATGATGCAAAAATTAATGATAGGTTAATAATATAATAATCATTATTTGAAATGGTTTCACAATTTATAGGACCAGCAACTGAACAACTAAGCAAGAGGTATTTGTGATTTTAATGCTCAACATTTGCTAAGGTTATTTTGACCAATCAGTGGCAGAACAATGCAACACTTGTGCAGCTACCCAATGCAACGGCTTAGTTTCATTGGGATCAATCAGTTCAACAGCTTAGGCATGTGTTTCTACATCCGCAGCTGTTAAAAATGAGCATCATGGGAACAAAGATAAAATTGTCATCCATACATCCCAAATTGAAGGATGCTTAATGGATTTGGTAAGTATTTTATGAATCCCATTTATATATAGGAATGGAAATGTCCCCCTACTATTTCAGAATCTGTTCTTTAATAAACTTGAGAAAACTAAAGTTCTATAGTCAATGGAGTCTTTGAAACAACAAAATACTTAGATTTAAAATATTTAGAGGAGTGAGTAGATTGAAAGAGTTGTAATAAAAAATTTGTTTCTTTGCATAAAGGTCCAAATATATTTTAAACCTTCATCAGAAATAAAACAAATGTTAATTAACGTGAACTTAATATGCAGTATATTAAATGCTTTAACACCACAACATTCAATCCAGTTCATTAATACATCAATCAAAGAGATTGATAGTTAATGCCCCAGGTGGTAGAGTAGGGCTTTCTAGCTCAAGATTTTGGTACCTTTTGAAGATCTTCATCATCACTTCAACCTTACATAGGCTTCTTTTGAGGATCTTCATCAGCCATCATGACCTTACATTGGCGTCCTGATTGCCATGGTCTGGAAGGTGCGGCATGTGTGCTGAGGTTTATTTTGTAATGTAGGCCAGTACTCCAGGGAATAAAGTTGCCAGTAGGCTGCTAAAAAACAAAATCGCAACTCTGACTGTGCCTGATGATCGACACAGATGCAGGCGCTTTACGATCAATGTGGCCGATGCTCAATGATGAACACACAGACACACTTGCTTTACAAGCAATTGGACCAATGCCCAATGATCAAAACCAACACACATTCCTTGCGATCAATGCTCCTGATGTAGATCATCAGGCATCAGCCACATCTTTCATAAAACATGTTCATCGGTGTCACTTAACAGAAATTGGCCAAATTGAAATTGATCATTAAGCACATGCATCATTGTTGATCATCGGGCATTGGCCACACCAATTGTAAGACGCATACTTCTGTGTCGATCTTTGGGCATTGGACAAATTGATTGTAAAGTGCATGCATCTGTATTTTTCCTGGGGGCATAGGACACATTGATCATAAAGTGCATGCATCTGTGTTGTTAATTGAGCATCAGCCGCATGGATGTCAGAGCGTGCGTCAGTGTCAATAATCGGGTGTTGGCCAAATCAATCATTATGCAGTATGCACGTACATTGTGTCTATCATTGAGCATTGACAATATCAAATGTAAAGCGTGCGAGTCCATTTCAATCATCAGGCATCGGTCAAAGTTACACTTTCGTTTTTGTAGCAAGAATATCGGCAACTTTCTTCTTTGGCATACTTGAGTACATCCCAAAATAAACCTCCGGAGCACACACTGCACCTTCCAGACAATGTGCAATCAATTTTGGCATACTTGATGACATTGCCATCCACTCGCTGCATACCGTCAAACAGGGTAAAAAAAGACGGGTGGGGTAAATTGGGACGCACATCCCACATTTCGTAGAAATGTCGTAGCAGCTTAACTAATCAAAATATTGCAAAACTAAAAATAGTGGCGTAAACTTCAATATTTTTATTACCTATTATGTATAAAGCTAGTCAAGAAATCAATCATTTACTATCTCTAACAAATCGCTGAAAAAAAATGTGAAAAGTGCGATTTTGGAAAAGTACCTCTGGTAAGGTCTGGAGCCAAAAAAATATTTGCCGTATTAAAAAATTGTAATTACATGAAAGTTGCACCCAGGTGTCTGCTTGAAAACGCTTGAATTTGCCTATCTCATTAAAAAAAATGGCAACCATTTCCGCACAACAGGGTAAAAAGGTACAACCCCCCCCCCTCGAAGTGGCGGCTAATGAGGGACACCCTTAAAAATGCATTCACAGCAGAACCTCAGTTAGCAAAGGCTCCAGTTAACAAGAAAATTGATTAACAACAAATAATTTTGAGTACATTTACCTTGCTTAGCAAAAAAATTCACTTATCAAAAAATTAGTGCATCATCGGTTGTCACAAAATTGTACATATAATCATTAGAATGCTATATATAGAATTGTGCACTGGGCATCTTAGAATGAAAAGTAATTGACCTAAACTATGATTTATTTCTCCAAAACATATGATGGTTGTCACTACCTAAAACATTCTTTTCCGTTTTAGATATGCTTTTTATGATTTTTCTTTTATAGTGAGTTCACTTAACCTAATTAAAATGGTGTGAAATTACAAGCCATCCTGTAAGCTTACAGATACAGAAGAAATGCTACATGGCTCAGATGGCTGCTGATATGAAGCTTGCAGTGGACAAGGTTGTTGTAAATGCTCAATGGCATGTTCATGGTCATGGATACGGTAGGTCGGTAGCTAATATCACATCAATAATACAGTAATTAATGAATATGGTTATCAGGTTATATCATCAATAAAGGAAAAACAAGTAAAATTTAACATCTATATCATCTACAACTGACTACAAGGAAAGAGGATTACCCTGCTCCCAGGGCCAGGAGTAATTTGGGACAGTTCTATTCAGTGTGGAATTCTGTATAGGTAATATATTCTCATGTCAATATAAGAAAACGTATCGAAATACCAACCCTACCACCGCGTTACACCACCTTCCACTGCAATGAAAATTGATGAACTGAGCACATTTGAAACGGCTGTACTTCCGAAATCGTATCCGTATTAGAATTCATAGAATTCAATAGACGTTACGGCTTACAATTTCAGAATTATCTTGAAAAAGTTTGTTGTCGTTCGTTTGATCAGAAGTTTTTGTTCGTTTGATCAGAAGTTTTCGTTCGTTTGATCAGAAGTTTTCGTTCGTTTGATCAGAAGTTTTCGTTCGTTTGATCAGAAGTTTTCGTTCGTTTGATCAGAAACAGAAAAAGTTTTCGCTTGTTTGATCAGAAACAACATAATTATTCATTCTCTTGCACTAAGTACACGAATGATTAGTTAATTCGTAATTCATATACAATCGTATATGAATTAAGTATACGATTGATCAACCCGCTAGAAATGCACCGGGAGCGGGAAATAAGTTAGTAGGTACCTATTTAATTCAGTTGCAAGCTGGCGGCTGCTGGCCCACGTGATATATAGTTCTGTTTGTCTGAACTCTGAATTGCGTGTTTAGTCAATTAGTGTGCATAATGTTTAGTGTGCGTGTGTGTGAAACTCTGCTTTGCAGCGTAGCTATAATTACTTAATGAAGTTTAGTTCATTGCGGTCAACTTAAGAGACAAATTTTCAACTAACTAATACTTTTTATAAGTTTAATTTTAATTGTTGAGTGATAGATGCAGGTTTACAACTTCCAAGTAATTAGGTACTTTATAGAAACTGAGCAAGTTAGCGTGCGTGTTTTAAGCCTTTAAGAAGTTTATTTTTTGCCTCAAATAACAATGTTGGATAGAAGAAGTGGTCTTGGTGGATCGAAATAATATATGACCCTCCGAAATTAGAATTCCATCTTGGTTCTATTTTGTGTCTGGCACCTTACAAATAGCATATGGAATTTTTTTAAAGAGGCCATTCAATAGCCCTTGCAAAGAGCTATGAAATGAGCCTAAACTTGTTTCTGAAATACTTCATGGTAAGAAGTTATTAACAAAAAACGCTCAAAACCGTCTCTTTTTACCCCGATTGACGGTATATTGTCATCCACCATCCGCTTAGATCATGTTAGATGATGCCTTGCAGCCTTGCTGTTTTTTGAGCAGAATAACAACATCCGGCTCAACTCATGACTCATGTTGATAATGTTGTTAGGTATGGGACTCAACTGGTGACTGGTCTACTTATGGGACTCAGAAATGAACTTGAGGAGAGAATCTAAAAAACACTCTGCTTTGGCAGCTTTGCCACTATCATAGGTACTATGTAATATAGTAGCTAACCAGCCTGTCCAGGGTCATGGCCATTGGCCATGGCCCATGGGTGACTGGGTCACCCATAGGGCCATAGTGGCAAAGCAGAGAGTTTTTTAGACTCTCCCTCAAGTTCATTTTAGAGTCCTATATCATTATATGTAGACCAGTAAAGTATCCTGGATACCTGCATTATCACACAATACACATAAAAAATTGGTTGAAATTATAAGTAAATGAGGAAATTAAAAATGAACTGATTCTAAAAAATCCTTGGTTTGTCACTATTTTTTGGTTTGTTTGGGCTCACCACACTACCTTGGTTTGTTTGGGCTCACCCAGTCTGGGTGAGCCCGCCCCCCGGTGAGGGTGGCTAACCATGGCTTCTGTGCAAGACTCAAGACTGTAAGCTAACACAATTTTTGAATGAGCAAACCTAGATAAACTGATAAAGAGAATAATAGTGATTTAGTGAATAGTAGAAAATTCTATTTATTACAGTCACTAAAGTAACACAAGGCTTATTAGAAAGAGTAATAAAATTAAAATATTTCCGAAATTCCGAGCGCGAGCATAGAACTTCCTTCTCTCACAATCTCAAATTCTCAATCAGCGCGTCATTTTCAAACTCTCCATGCTACGGCAAAATGTAGAAGCAAGAGATGTCCGCAGAGAAGCAAAAACGGGACTGTCGGAACTCGGGACAAGTCACAAGTGTGAAAGAATTAGCATTCATGTTTGAACTGTCTGGAACTGATTAGCATTATTTCGTTTATGTTAATTCCAATCGATGAAGCACTAATAGTGTAAACTTAATAATCGAAGTTTTTTATTGTGTTGCTTAGACAAGTTTATGCATGCCTCTTCATTTACAACCTTGTATTCCTTTTATTTTACTCGGAGAAAAATTAGGTATTGTAAACTTTTTTTTCTTCACTTGTCATAGGAAACATGCACGATTCTAATTTTTTTTTTCTGGGGAAAGACTTCACTGATTAATACTTAATGCTTTTATCTGCAATCTCAAGTTTAAAGTATCAACTTTATTCACCAGCTCAGCAAGGATTACTTATTTGGTTAGGACTTGTGCAGAGTCATCAATCTCTGGCACAAGGCAAGATGAAAATAAGATCGGTAGTGTTCTCTGAAACATATGCCAGTACTAAAAACAGCGAGGAAATAAAAAATTACTCGTAAATTCTAGTGAACCAGGTGTTGACCATACTTCTTCAAGTTACTGAATACTGGAGTCACTTTTGTTAAACCAATTGTTAGGCTACATAAGTAAAACAGTGCACACACGAGATTCGATTGTCAAGTTGTACAATCATGCAGCATAACAAGATGTAACGTCTCGTGCAACAGCCCACAGATCCATTATCTTCTACCAGAAAAACTATAATGGAGTTTGTGAGATGCTTTAGAGTTAAAAATGACAGTGCTTTAATTAGAAGACTTGTCTTAACATTAGAAGACCGAGGCTGACCTGCTACTAAGGTTCGCAGACATGACGAAGCAGTGTGGACGCAGTAACTCCGAGACGCAATTTATATACTCGAAACTTGTGCACATGAAAGCTTACCGCGCTTGATATTGAAAGTGGAGACGAATAGCTTGTCTAATTGTTGTAAATGCCAACAGCCCCTTCCATACATAATAATAGCGGTTTCAGCGTTTAGTAGGTCTGTCGCCGATTCTTAACATCGCAGAATATTCACAGTATTTTGCGGTCTCGAACTCGCAACTCACTGCTACAATTCTACAGTGCTACCCGCCCGGCCTCTTCGCCGATTCTGACCAGAAACTGGAGCATAGAGCTTCGATCGAACCCGCACCTCTCTGCGCCAATCATGGCACTCTGTACTGTTAACACTGGGCCACCCTGCCCACCCATGTTGCTCAGTCTGTCAGCACCTTGAATTTTGACCCCTAAAGCCCTCGCACATAACAGCAATTTGACGAAATTCAGGGATATCCGTATATTCATTCACTCCAATCGTACTTCCTAATTTACATTTAAAATAAACTTGCACCAGCAAGATCAATGGAGAAACACGCTTAAATCTATATCCTGAAGCCATCTAAGCTGACGCAATTCACGGAGTTTAAATAACGAAAGGCAAGGACTTTCATAAATAAAAGACTGTTTTTTCCAGTAAACATTCAAAATTTACCAACTTCTTATCAGTAATAAAACATCAAAAACGTCCTGAGCTCATATTCTTCTTAAGAATCGAGGAGGAGACAGTGTGGATAAGCACATTAAGGCTTGTGCAGCCACTTAAATAAATTCTCCAATACAAACTCTGGGTAGATGTAGAAATAAGTCACAGATATCAAATTACTTAACACAAAACCGCCTTTGAAAGAATTATATCAAAATAACTAAGAATAAAGAGATTAGTCTCCGCTCTCGTAACAAAAATAGCTTTTAATTGCGGAGAAAACTAGACGTCATAAAAAGGAAGTTAAGAAATAAAACTTTGATTAATAATGTCCAACATTGCACGCAATAGAATAGTCATGCATAAGTATATTTACTCAATTTATAAAGACTCTTGAACCAGAAACGTATCAATCACTTGCGTTGGTGAAGCTTCAAAGAAATAAAATTGCACAGATCATAGTGTGTAACAGTAGATTAGCTCTGCACTCTTGACATCAGATTCAAAGGAACGCGTAAACATCTATGATTCGCCATACCAAGTTTGCACTAGTATTAAGCAATGGAGATGGTTGTGGCCGTTTCACTTATTGAGCTGTATGTAGGTAATAAATGCTTGGAATTTTGTCTCCTAAAGCTGCGGTATTCGACGTTACTTCGATAATTTGAATATAAATGTACTAAATGTTATAGGATTTGAATCTAATCAATAATTCGACAAGAAAAATGAAGTAGTTGAATTAACATAACGGGCAGAGATGTAAATTCACCGTGGTCACATGCCAATGACAAGTAAAAATTACAGGCTTAGTCTTGGTAAACGAAAGAAAATAATCCTCAACCTAAGTTACTGAATTTAAAATTGTTTGATTGTTATCATAAAGTTGGAGAACCTAATGCAAAAAAAATTTGCAGAGAAAAAAAATTCCAACTGTCAAAATATGAAGTTTATGGGCTTTGTTCACCCATTAAGAGTAACTTTATCCTCTTGAAGTGATCAAAAAACGAAATGAAAATCTTCTTGGTTACAAATTTAATCAGAGTGTGTCTCCAAAAGCCAGCGTTTATTCAAGGAACGTCGCTATAAATTGAAGAACTGTATGCAAAATACCAAAATGATTTTACACAAAATAAACCCAAGTATATGAAAGATCAAGCAACATTTCTGCTAACTGATAAATGAAGAACACACAAGTAAGACACTTCCAGGGAATATACATGGAATGTGAGGAACGCCAAAGTCGCACAGCCCCAACAATGCCTTAACACTAAAAACCAAAGCAACGATAAAAGTAATTCAACTCAATAAAGAAAGGTGTACTCTCCACAACTTTGCCATCTACAACTTCCCGTCGGTAGAGCTAGAATAATAGAAAATAAGTACCCATGACCTTACGGAAGGAGCACCATTAAATGGAAGGTTCTCTATCATAATTCAATGCATTCCGGTTGAATAACTGTCACTAAAAATATACTGAAATAATTTAGCGAAAGTGACTAAGGATACACTTGTGCAATACTTGCTGATTTTAAGATCAAACTTAGGAATGTTGATTCTTCACCAGAGACATGGCTAAGAAAAAAGTTAATAGGCAATTTGGATCCCAGTATCAGACATCCAGAGGTAAATAAATAAAATACTTAAAAAAAATTTTTTAAAAAACCACGTTTTTCATGTGGACTAAAAAGTAGAAAATAAATTATGGTTCGCCCCAAAAAAACGTGTGTCGGGCAGATTTATGATTAAAGCGAAAAGCACACAACACTTAAATTTTGGAAATTTGATGGTGAACGTACAGCCCGACCCACGTTTTTTTGGGGCGAACCATAATTTATTTTCTACTTTTTAGTCCACATGAAAAACGTGGTTTTTTAAAAAATTTTTTTTAAGTATTTTATTTTTTACTTTTTAGTCAACAAGAAAAACGATTAAGACATGATTAAGTATGACTTGACGTACGTATCGATGATACGCAGCGTCAGCGCCTGCTCGTCTATAACGTGAGCGCCCGCACGTCATACTATATATATACTATATATATACTTTACTCAATTAAACTAATTTCGGTCTCTAATTACTAGTTTTTATGATTGTATCTGAAATTGTTAGGCGAAAATAGCCTGCATGTCGAATTTCAGGTCTCTAGAACAATCAGAAGTGGGCTAATTTTTGTTGTCAATGTTAACAACAAACAAACAAACAAACAAATAAACAAACAAACAAACGCGAAGCTAAGCTAAGAAAAACGTGTTAATTATTTGCTGACAGCTGTTACATTGTCATTGAATATAAGGCATTGCATGCTTGTATAACAGTGCAGACATCAAGCGATGTTAAGCTACCTTAACAGCATTGAACTAACGAGCCACATTTCCTGTTGACAAATATCGGCTTATTTTTTACAATAGGATTTGGCAAACTTTCAAGTATTGCAGAAATTTAATATCAAATATAAACCAACACCTGACTTCAATTATTCCTAACGGGAGGCCTGCAACTGAAAGGCCAGGCTGTGAATGGGTTGAGGCATAGCAGCTCACTTCCTGGGCTGCTGGATGACGTTAGGCTTGGCAGAAGCAGGTTTGTTGTGGGGTTCGTTGGTTGGCGTGGGCTTCTGCTGCATGTGCTGGACTGCTTGTGATGGGTAGTCCTTCTGAGGGTCACGGACTTGTCCCCACATCACAACTTGAGGCGCCTTGCTGCAGCAACAATAGAATTCATCAAACTATTGCCTATAGAGTATTTGGTTTAGAGTCATGTAAAATAATTAGCTATTAACAGCAACAATAAATTTCATTGAACTATTGCCTATAGAGTATTTGGTTTATAGTCATGCAAAATAAATAGCTTTCAACAGCAACAATAAATTTCATTGAACTATTGCCTATTGTGTATTTAGTTTATATTCATGTAAAATAATTAGCTTTTACCAGCAACAATAAATTTCATAAAACTTATGCCTATTTATTATATAATTAATATCCATGTTGAATATTTGGCTTTTAACAATTGTTACTGAATGGAACAGCAGAAGATTATATACATTCAGGATTACAACTTTTTTTTAAGATTGTATAAATTAAAACATGCATGAATTCACAAGACCCTTGCTAAATTGGATTCAGTTACAAACAAACACAATAAATGCATAAACTATTACATAAGGCAGACTGCAGCTTGTTGTATAACTTTGGACAATTTGATGCATGTAAAAAATATTAACCAAAAAAGGTGTCATAATCAAAAAAGTTAGCATACAACAACTTCTCGGTGTAGATAATTTAAAACCACATCACAAAATTCTGAAATTCATCAGCAAGATGAGAGAACTACATGAACATGCCACATACAAAAATATCTGTGATAAAGTTCTATAACACTCCAACCATTGTCACATTAGCTTTATGCATACCATACCAAGAATCCATATATATATACTGTACCTCATGTTATTGGTAATAAAACCTCTTAGAGAGAGCAGCTCTACTCCAAGTTTGGCTTGGCAAAGCCATGTGATAAAAAAATTAGGTTATATCTATTAATCATTATACCTACTAAAGATAAATTAAAAGTTCTGAAGGTCATGACAGGAAACAATGTACATAAAAACCAAAACAAGGACAAAAATTACAACTCAACATAACAAATTTATTGTTTAAACTAAAGGAAGGGAATGTTACCTCTTAGCTACCACTTCCTCAGTCTCGTCCTCCTCAACAGCAACCGTTTCCTTAGCTGCCACCTCTTCGGAATTCTTACGCATGCGGTGGGGGATTCGCACACCACCAACTTTCACTGAAGAGGGAATTAAAAACATAAGCATTTCATAGATATCTTAAAGGATTTCAAAGTGTGCCTGGTGGGAGTTCAAAAAATGTGATTTACAGAAGTTTTATAATTTGATCATTCTATGATCGTCTGTGACAGACTTGTCATTTAATTTTTCACTGGACATAAATTGTGTAAAAATGTCTTACATTTACATAAGAGGGATTAAACAAGTTTTTATTAGAAAAATTTTCAGGCTTTTAAATGATAATAATCACAAAGAAAATGTAGACAAATATTGATTCATTAAAAGACATCAAAAAAGTCCTAAACAAGCATTGGAATAATTTATTTCAATCTCTTGAATTATTGCTAACCAATTCTTATGCTATAATTTTCTGATTGAAACTTTTTTAAAAGCACATGGAAAAAATTTCAATTGAACTGGATTTGAAACTGAAAATTCTAAAAATTTAATAAAAAATAGGTAAATTTAATTGAAAAGTTTATAAATTATAAGTGAAATTCTTACAGTTTCCAAATTTTATGGCAATAACTACTTGTAGACACATAAACCTGTGCCCAGGGCCAATGCCCTCTGAAATCTGAATCATTCATATAGACCATAGAAAATGTTCTGAGCTAACTAAGCATGAAGTTAATTATTTTAATTTTCTTTGCCATGAGAAGAGTACTAAGAAAAGACATTGCAGATCAAGTATATTTGGCAACTTAATTTATTAATTTTTTTGTCACTATTGAACAATCATTCATTGAAGGAAATTGAAATAGGAGGAATGATAATGATGCTGTCCTGCCTTGTGACTCTTTGTTAAGTCAGTTCAGCTGGACTTCAGGAGCAAGAAATTCTTAGAATAGGTATACCATTGCACACAGTCAAAAATTCATGTACTTAAGTCCTTAATTATTGTGCACACTGCACAAATGCCCCATAAAAAGAATTATTTTAGGTTTACCTATCATTGATATCATAGGATAAACATAAAACACCTTAACTTGAGTAAAGAAACATTCCTGATACTGATAGTAGAGTAAGTAGACTAATACTCAATTGTCAATTTGTCATGATTCAATATCATGGCTTGGGCAAAATTGTTTTAAGGCTGTAAAAATAAGATTTCTGGCTAGTTATATCAATCTATATATCAACAATGCAATTAGGTATGCAACTTAGGAGTTAGAACAAATTTCACTAGCCTAATGCAAGGTTGGAAAATTCATGAACTCATGCCTCATGCTCATGATATTGGTACATATAGGAGCTATAATATCGTTTGTAATAGTTTAAGTAAGGCAATAATATCAATATCATGATTTGCAGGCATCAGCTTGCAGACTTTCCAAAAAAAAATAGGTACTGAGAAATTGTAATAGTTAATTAGTAGAAGAGCTACCGGTACAGCTAGGTAGCTACCCAAGCTGCCATGCACAAGATTGAAAATTGAACTATTTTACTAAGATCTGTCATTTGCAGCTTCAGAATAATAGATTTTGAGTAAATTAGAAATATTACGGCTTCAATAATACTATTTTGCCTTTTGGTGTCCTTAAATTTTAGGCTTAAAAAGATGAAATCTTAAGGCTTGGAGGCAAGACGTCTGCGGTCTGGGAACGAGATCAAAGAACAATTAACTCAGGACTGTGTTCAGATTCCTCATTTGACATTTCATTATAAATTTGAAATAAATAGGAATGTTTATGACACCCTAGTTCTGAAAGATCGTCAAGATTAATTTTATTCTTTATATATATATAAATATATATTATGACCTAGTGACATAGACATTGCCATGGTATTTAATTCAATATTTTAATCCTAATTCATCGCGGTTATTCCACACCGAAACGTGCGAAGAATTCAAATACCTAATAGTAATAGTAACACTTTCCGAGAAGCAACTCAGTTAAACTATATTTATTTCATCAATTTCTGCATGAATACAAACTATGATAATATTTCTCACTTGCAGCAGGATGTCCTGCTTTTGATTCAACATCTTCGGGCACGTCAGCCATCTCCAAACGATTGCAGTTACAAGTTTCAGCGAATGTGGAGACCGAATAGATCGCTGAGGTTTCTCTCCTGTTGCGCAGTTGTCTTGTTTCGACTCTCGCTGCACGTTACTTCGTTCACGCTAACTAGCTAACTCATTGCAACGCGGAACATATGTGCCACATATGCGTTCACGTAAGTGCCTGTAAATTTGCCGATTTACGAAACAAACTGGAAAATCATCAGAATATGTCGAGGTAGGTATCGAAATTATTTCCACGCAGCTATATCAATTTTTATAAGAGGGTAAATGAATATTGTGGTTTTCTAGATATACGTTGTATCATCTCGAGTTTAATGTTCTTGCGCATTCAGAATTATTGCCTTGAAATTTCATTTGAATGACAGGTGGCGTTGATGCTCTAAGAATATAGCCATATTATTTATAAATCAAAGGGTTGATAAGTTCTGATACGCATGCTGCCTGCTTATTAATCTAATTAATTAGTAAATATTCAAATGGATTACAGTACAACCTCGCTGAACGACAATAATCCGTTCCATTAAGTTCGACTTTGTAACCGAAATACCGTAATTCCTCCCATAAGAAGCAATGGAAATGTATATAATTGGCTTCTTGACTCGATAACATACGAAAGATACAGGCTATATAGGTATATTTCTTATATAATAATAGTTAAAAATGAGAGCTAAATAGAAATAGAAGCACTAATGAAAGCATTTAAATATAGAACATTTAGTAAACATAAGAAAACACTGTTTTGACTATAATATGATTATTGTGAGGGCGTGATTAGGAGTGGTTGGGGGGGAGGGGTAAGAAGGGGAAAGAGGAATTATTGCTTAGAGGAGGAATCACCATGGTTGAACTATATTCAACCATGGGAATCACCCTCCAGCCGTCTAGCCTCTCAGGTGTTGATTCTCTTCTCTGTCGCTTTGAGATTCAAGGAAAAACTTTTCTAGCGTATCGATAAAGACGAAAATTTTTACTTTTGTGGTTGTTTTTGACTAAGATTTATATCGTTAATAAGTAATGTCATATACTAACTGGACTATTTATCTTCACTCGGTCTAAATAGATTTTTCATCAGTTGCTTGTTTTTATCATCTGGCTTACGAGAGAACATGCCCGTCGAATCCGATTGCAAAAATTATACTGTGAACGCCGCTGTTCGGTCGCAAGTCGGAGATTCATCGAACAGTAGATTATATCGAGTAGCTGACTAAAAAAGTTTTTCTAGTAAGTGATAAACACATGTCTAAAAAAATCAATAGTTCAGGAAGTTGTTTAGAAAGTCCAAAAGTCATCATGTCGATCGTAGAAATGATGACATGACATCCGTACGGAAACTTTATCACATGGATCAAAAATATTCGGAGTTTCTTCAAAATTCGAGTGTTGCGATTTCCTCTAAACCCAACACAGTTTAACGAAAAGCCTAACTTAGTGTTAAATTTTCCAAAGAAAGAAAAAGAAGTATGAACGCAACTTGAGATTCTTTATTGTTCAATCCTTTAAAACGATCAAAAGAACAGCTCGATGCAACCGCAGTGACGCAGCTAATCGAGCGAGAGGCGACACTGAGCTACCTTGCATCACATGAAAAATTGAATACGAACCTCGCTCACGACTGTATTTTCATAATCCACTAATACGAACGTGGTTCGCTCACGACTGAATATTCGTCATGCACCAACACGAACGTGATAAACTCAAGATTGAATAATTATAATCCACTAATACGAACGTGGTTCGCTCACGGCTGAATATTCGTCATTCACCATGACGAACGTGATTCGCTCACGATTAAAGATCCGTCATGTACTAACACGAACGTAGTTCGCTCACGACTGAATATTCGTCATTCACAAACACGAACGTGGTTCGCTCACGACTGAATATTCGTCATTCACTAATAAGAAAGTGGCTTACGAAACCAAATTTCAGCGTTTACAGGCCTTCCGTGACGTACTTTGGAGAATCTTGTGAAAATACTCGGGAGCACACCTTTAATATGATGTAAAGTCCCTGGCACACAAATAAACGTATAGGAGGAAAACAGAAGCTACCAGCCCGAAAGCGCGATTCTGACATTCATTCATTTCGTTTTTATCGCAATAGTAGCATTGATAGTCGAAGAAAATTAATAATCCTGTTCAGAGAACCCAAAGTGAACAAGTGTAATTAGCATTCACATACACCAAAAAAAATCGAGTCGTAATCAGTGGCGCATTATTCCTATGTCAAAGGCATCGAATAATGGCACATTTTATTCGATGTAAAACCCAAGGTTCGACATCAACATCAACTCAAAGCTCAAACAATGCATGATGAACAGACTAGATAGTGTTCGCTTTGAAAGGCTTCATTAACCTAACCGTAACCATGAAATGTTGCAATGAGAACGTAGATTCCGTCTCATTATAAGACAAGATCTGCGTATCTATTATAACTATTACATCTCATCAAGTAGGGCTTTATTGAGTAACTAATATACTAAGTGCAGTACAAAGAAATGCCTAAAAAAACCAAGAACTATGCCGCGATTTCGTGCATAGTTTCTTTGATAAGCATGTATAGTCATTTAGGGCCTGATACAAATGTTCCATAGGTGAAAAACTATAATAAAGCCACAACCAAAATTCAATTCATTCAAAAAGTTTTCTGTGTTCATGGAAACGCGAAAGTATACATTTGTTTCCAGTCTTTGTAATTAACCCTAATCATTTCAGGTGACCTTAAACCGTGCCACAACCGATGCATTTGAGGAACACACGCTAGCACCTGAAGTGATTAAGGTTAATATAATCGTTTATCCAAGCATTTGACGACTCATTCTTCGTGCAAATTGACGAATGTAGTTAGTATAGTTAGTGTCTATACTAACACTAGCCGAGGTTAGTATAGTCACACAAGGCCAGGTTCGTGAAAATTCTGGTGTGGCGGACTGGTCTTTGGTCTAAAGTCCCCGAAAAAGAACATGAAATCGCCGGCAGAAAAATTCGTTTCCTTATCTTCAAACTAAGTGTAAATGGTTGATCCTGGCCAATAGGTTAAATTCATAGGTAATATGAAATGCAGACCCGCTTGCCATGACTTGCATCCTACATTTACAAAGATTGACAACACAGAAGTTTCGAGAGATTAAGAGACTCTCTGAGCAACAAATGTTCTAATACAGGAAAAAGGGTTAGCTCAAGTAAACAAACTCGAACCTTCATTCAAAAAATAGACGCACAGTGAGAAATAATCAGGAAATAATAATTTTCCTTCTACGGAAAGGCTACTGTGCAAAACGAAAACATTTTAACAACGCTGAACGATTTTATGACAGTGTAAATCCTGACTGGTTGCTACCAGAAGCTGGTAGTATAAATTTAATGGTACTCCTCAAAAAAAAATTTTTTTTTCAAAAGAAATGAAATAGCATTGACGTTTTAAATCGATTCCTTTTTCCACACGAGAGTTTGTTGACATCGATACGATACTCAGTACAAAAGATGCAACATGTCTCCAAATAAACAAACAAAAACAAGCAACATGATAACTGGACAACGTGAACGAAAAGAGTCGAACGTTTAACGTCACAATAATAGTATGCTTTTATTACGCCTGGTAGCTTTGTCGGACGTCAACGTAGGCAAGCAACGTCAGAACGTCGGTTGAAGCAGCTTCGCGATGGTCGTTCCCGTGGCTTAATTACTGGCTCAAGTCTCCCTCCGAAGTTCATGAATACGGCAATTGAAGATCGTGTTTAAACTGATCGATGAGCTCATGAATTTCATTGCGATTCAGAAGAAGACTGAACTCGGTCTTGAAAAATGATTATAACTTGAACCCATAATTTTAGAAGAACATCAAAGAATCAACAGTAATATTATCGATGAAGTAAACCTCCAAACGACCATGTGATTCAGGAACTGTAGCCAAGTTCCTTATGAGGAACCGGACTAAAATACAAGCAAATCTAAGCTCAAAACTAAGACTTGCTGCATATACTAGAAAAAGTCTACATCAGAGACCAGAGTTTGGAGCAACATGACATCGGAATTGAACTCGGCGAAGAACTTGAACTCGGAAAGACCTTCCTCGCAGTAATAAATGATTCTGGAAATTTAAAAATTACTCCGATACTTCAAAAATACTGACAGTGACAGCGTAAAATTGCGTTTACAAACCGTCGTGCACAGTGCGATGTTCAATATTGAGGGCAAGAGGCAAGCTTAATTGGTTAACACAGATGAATACAAGCTTCCGCGGTTAACGAAGATGAACAATTCTAAAGAGCATTTACCATCATTCATCAACATACAAGACGCGTTAGAGGACATGGCGCCGACGAGTGGGCAGGCTTCACTTCTAACATCATAGTTATGGGCTAGAACGTTAACAAGGACAGCGATACGATAAATATTATCAGCGAACCTGCTCTTTCTTCCATCAGCGAGGTGAGAAATTTAGTATTGTATTCCAAGATGGTCACTTTACGAAAGTATTCATGAAATTCTGAGAGAAAGCCTGTCGTTATTCTCAATACAAGCATTATTTTAAATCTCTTCTTGTTTCATTAACATTTCTAGACACGAAGCTGCAAAATCACTAGGAAAAACCACCGAAGTTGGAGAAAGCTTGAGCTTACTGGTGCATCGCACTCTGAGCGAAACGTGGACTTCACTGTGACAAAAGCAAAATTATTATATTGTCAGTTATAGGCGGCATATATAGCACGTTATACCAGGAGTAACGGATGTTATTCAAAGCAACTCTCGGTTGGCATTCTCAAATGTAACTTCGCCATTTCGCCAAAAGATTTGGTTGTCATCTTCAAGCCAGACTTAGTTGTCACATTCAAGCCAGGCTTAATTGTCACATTCAACATAGACTTGATAGTCGCATGCAAGACAGACTTAGTTGTTACATTCAAGCCAGACTTAGTTGTTACATTCAAGCCAGACTTAGTTGTTACATTCAAGCCAGACTTAGTTGTCACATTCAAGCCAGACTTTGTCTTCATCTTAATCCAGACTAGTCGTCACTCTCAATCCAGGCTTTATCGCCATTCATTTGACATGTAATGCCATGATGTTATTGCGGCAGAAAAACCCTAACTTGTACTGCCACGACAACAAGCGAGGGTAAAAGTTACGGTATTAGAACCAAACAGAAGTGACGCGTTCTGATGGGTTCTAGTTTCCGTTAGTGGTAGCCTTAGGCTGGGCCTTGGCAGAGTCCTTGAATGTCTCGGGGCCGAGCTGGGTCTCCTTAGGGGGCCCTCGGCTAACCTTTGTCTTAGGCCCCACTTCCTCCTGCTTCTGCTTAACAAAATTTTCGGTTTTCTGTTGCCGATCATCGGAGGTCACTTGTGGAGCTTCAGAAGGCTGTTTGTCGTCGAAAAATGGCGGTTTTTGGTCGGATTGGCCACCAATTCCGCCGCCAGTCCCGCCACCCCGACGTCCCCGCCGGCCCCGACGCGGGCGGCGGCGACCGCGACTCCCGACATCGCTGGCGGTGGACTCTGCGGGGAAGGAAAGCTATGGCGGGATCGGGATGGGGTCTGCGGGGCACAAGTGTGGCGGGGTCGCTTGCCAGATTTTATAAGTGTATTTTAATTGTTAGCGATTGGTTTAAACTCGAAGCTGTGAGTGGAAATAGCGGAGCCAAAACAAATGTATAAAAATTGCATACAAAGACTGATATAATTGAAGTTGTATAAAAATTACCAGTTTGTAGAATAACTAAAATCCTAGCGTAGAAAATTAATTGAATAAAATATAATCGAGAGTCAAAATTAGATAAAGAATATCGTTACAAAAAGAATTCCAGATAAATAACCGAATTACGAAAAAATCGTAAGTTGATAATAAATACAAATTACGTACTAAAACATAGCATATTACTAATAAACACCACATTACTAGTAAATACCATTATTAATACACAAAATGTCAATAACGGATAACAAAATTTTACATCCAACAAAATCTGACCGCGGTCGACACTGCCGACGCTGGCGGAGTCGTGGACGTCGTCGTGCGCGACGTCCTCCTCGTCCGCCGTCCGCCGCCGCTCTGACGGCCTGGCGGACCGCGGACCCCGGAGCCGCGGAGGCAGCGTGTTGTACCCCCCACCCCCCTCCGACCACTGCAGGGGTGTCGCCCCCCGTGAGTCTGCAACGAATTCAACGTATTTAGCCGTATTTACATGTACAATTCACCGTATTTAGCCGTATTTACATGTACAATTCACCGTATTTAGCCGTATTTATACATACATTTGACCGTATTTACACGTATTTAGTGATGCATCGGAACAGGGGCCGTTTGACAGGCTTCTATTAGAATACAACCGACTACGATTATACCAGCAAATTCCTTGACGTTCAGTGAAATACCAGAAAATTAATTAAATTTATGATTATTCCAGTAAAATACATAGATTATGAATATTCCTGTATATTTGACTGCAATTAAATTGCATAACTATGATCATTCCATTACAATTCTTTGACTTCTGGTAAAATACATCGATATTGAAAAAATATTCTACAAAATGCACTGAAATGTCACTGATGAATAATAATAGACATAATTAATAGATGAATATTTTGGCCGAATATTTTTGCTAAATAATTATTAAAATAAAACCACTGTTTCAGCCTTTTTCCATCATTTTTTCTCTCAACTCAGTCATCGAGACGTCATAAAAAATGCCAATTTTTAACCCCCAAAAATTAGGTCCGTTAAATGTCCTCAATTTGCTAAACAAACTCGCTTTACGCTAACACTCCCGGATGATCGTGCATCATCGTACCTGTAATTTCATTTTCCCCCTTATCTATTATTATCTTCCACTCTGTGTACTGATACATACTAATCATCAATGCTATTCGTACCCCAAACGTCTGGTAACAGAAGTTACCGTATGAAAGGTAACTGTATATACAGTTACCGTATATAATCACAATATTAAATAGCTAATTGCAGGGAGTGGCGGCCATTACGATAAATGAACTTCGTCTTTACATACTTCACTCCTTTTCCTTTTTCAGAAAAATCGCACTGAATTTACTGCCTTCAGGCGATCCAGGTAATGACCGAAGAATTCATGGTTCTTGAGCCCATGTAGGCTAAATACGATTCATTGTGATCACAAATAAACTAAGTACAACAAATATAATGTGAAATTTTCAAAAAGTACACATGTATCCAAGTCCAAACAGGTCTAAACAGCTGTTTTTTATATTTTCAAATTTCCTCACAAATAAAAATCAGTCACGCGTATTTACCTCATCTAACAAACCTCAATAAAATATCAGATGCTATAAATCCAGGTGGTGCTACAGACAAAATTCGAGACAGATGTTATAGTTGAAAGGCACCCAAAACTTCATCGTACGTCATATTTATAAGAGTTCGATCACCCCCTCTAAAATGTCACACTCAGAGATATAAGTGAGACGTTGTCCAAATAAAGATGCACTCTTTTCTGGGGTTAGTCATTTTGACCCAACTTGGCCCGGCATAAGGTGCATCTGCGTTAAGCAGCTATCTGCTGGTGCTGTGGGTAACGAGTGTAACTAATTGGTCAATATAACCAATTGATTTTTCTACGTGTATGAACGGCCGTTAGCAATGTGTCAGGCTCAAAGCCTTTATTTGCCCAGTTTTTACCTAATCATGAATGAGGTACAATGGAAATAAGAGAAATTCATCTAAATGAATACCACAACTCCCGACTGAGTGTAATGTTTATACATTTGCAGTTCAAATAGTTTTAAAATGCAGGTTGCAGATCAAATGTTTGTTATTAGGTTCAAGTTATGTCAAAATTGAATAATGCATCGTTGAGATCACACGTGTGCCTATTTTATACATTCAAAGTTAATAAAAACAAGTTTAAAGTCCTTCTACAGGCCTCTCAACTTCGACGCATGGCGCTATTAACATAGTGATGTCGGCTCTGAAGTGTAGGCCTGATGTGGCCTTCAGATGGGAGCGAGCCACGTTCAACATGAGAGCGCTAAATAAACCCGAAAAAGCTTCAGAAAATTTTGTAGGTAAGAAAACAATTTCGAAACGAAAATAATGAAAAACTATCCCAGACGTGAAAATTTTTTCGAGGTTATCAAGAACCTTATCTTGCAACACAAGTTATCGCTTCCAGAGTTTGTTGGCTCCAAGACAATGGTCCATTAAACAGCTAAACGTTCAACCTATCAGTGGATAAGAGAGAAGTAGAAAGACATCAATGCACGGAGTCGGAAAAATAGATTGTTTACAAGGCAATTAGCACGAGTGAAAAACGCTTCGTGAGACAACTCAACTAAGAAAAAAATGCTGAGTAATGAAATGAAATAAAGTGCTAAGCAATGAATTGAATTTCGATGCTCACGCGAAACAATGAAAATTGGCGATAAAATTCACATCTGACATGGCCAGGTAATTGCAAGAAATATAATAAATAAAGAACGCAGTTTTTTAAACAGGAAGGATAATGCTGACATGCACGTAAGCTCAACCTTTCAACACACGCGAGTTTAGTTGAAGAGTTGCATGCCAAGAACTCGAGTCGCAGATATCAATACTTGCGCACTCGCAAACGTGGATGAACGAAGACGCTAACAAAATTACAAAGCAACGAAAAGGTTTACGTGAAAACGGGCAATAACAAAGGCTATATGATATTTACACAAAAACGAAGAAGTCTACGTGAAAACAAAGAATAACAAAAGCTATAAAATATTTACACAACGAAAAGGTGTACGAGAAAAAGGAATAACAAAGTCTATAAGATATTTACAAAGCAACGAAGAAGCTCAAGTGAAAACAAGGAATAACAAAGGCTACACAAGAAGTGTACTTGGAAACAAACAATAAAGATACTAAGATAAATACAGAACGAAGGAGCAAGCGAGATGTTCGATGAGTGCGATACGAGATTACTGAGAGGCCGTTAGCTTATTAGTTAGGCGAGGACAGAGGATGAATAATAACACACACGCTAGTTTATCATTTTACTGGTCTAGAAATAGTAGCGATCAAGGAGCTGCCGCCGCTACACCTGCAGCAACTGTGACGCATTTCTGTTACCATGGCAACGTAGGTCTTGAATACGACTCCAGACCGCAGCAACTTCCTGGACTTCGTTCCCATCGTCCTGTCTTAGGGTGCTATGCGAAGTAATATAATGGCGCTACAGAGATTAATAATAGCCGGGATTGTGAAGTTTCCTCACTTTAACCCTCGTCGGACAGGATAATTTAATAACGCTATGATCGTACCGAGTTATGATCTTACAATTATCCACGTCCGACAAGGGTTAAAGATACGGGAAATGCACCTCATCCGCTTGCGACACTCAATTAACCAGAGAGAAGCTTATTATTAAGGACAAAAGGTACCAATTTGCCAACGAATCTTACGATCAGTGGAAAATATACAAATTCATCAAAGAATTCTCACTGAACATTTGTTTAGTTAGCCCGTGATTGTCATTGAGCACCAACAGCTTCTCATAGCTACGTCTTGCATGTACATGGGCGAAGTATTCATCCATGCGGACCATGCCAGCGCGACACACGTCAAGACGTCAGTAACGTTAATGGTAGCAACGTCAATAATGTACATGGTAGCTACTGCAGGTGTAGTGACGGTATGCGAGTCATAATAGAGAGGGCAGACTTTTGTCTCCACATTTTAGGGCATCTTTAGTCACGTCCCCGGTCACACCTCACACGAGAATCTCCTGCCCTCTTACTCAAGCGCCGGCACATCGATCCTCAGCAAGGTTCTCAAGTGAAATTACTGGTTCCACTTGAGAACCACGATGAACTATCAAGGTACAAGTTAGAGTAGTTGTACGGAGAAAAATAGGGGCGCTTAGCAGAAGATGGAGCTTGATGCCGGTAACGACGATTTCTCTTGCCGCTGCCCCCATCTCACACGAGGGTAAACAATCGCTGACATTAAACTGGCATTTAAGATTAACTGGGAGCTTTTGCTCACGGTTATAGTTGTCCACTACCAGGTTCAGAAGCTTAAGAACAATTATCCGCTTAGGGAGTTAAGTGATAGTGATGCGAGCGCGATCGACACGTCTGATGCTGACCTGAGTGTTGGTGTCACCAGCAGCTTCCATGCCATCACAAACAATGTATAGAGCTGCACTAGCTGCCGGTGATCAGAGGCTAAAGCAGCTATAGGCCACGTTCACACCATACTACCGGGCATATGCCTGTCACTGTATAGTCTAATATTCTTTTATGCATTTCTCATAGAAGCATTCACACCACGGGTATGGCAGATGCCTTGCACTGCTGATGTGAATGCTTCTATGGATATTCATTGAAAAATATTAGACTGAACAGGGCCCAGCCATAAGCTTCGTTTAAGCCTCATCAGTTCACAGGAGTTTCATCACCACATTGGCCAACTTGTATAGCGTCCAGTGCAACCACGACCATTGGATAAACTAGTACTGTACACATGAGAGCCTGCAGGTACTTACGAGACTTTAGTCATAAAAAAATATGAAGTAAAGCAACTTACAGCGTGGAAGTAATGATCCCCTTCAAGTAATACTTCACAGTAATACAGCTCAATACCCCACAGTGTAATTACTTGCTATGATAGTAACGCAGTAACACGAAGCTGCCGGAGGTTGTTAGTACAAAGATAGGTTAGATGCATGCAAGTTAACGTTAGTGCAGCAGAAAACTCAACACGTGACACACACGTAGGTAATAATTTCTCAATTTATAAAGCTTCAAGAAACCATGCAAACAATGTAAATGAGAATCGAGGATCTCGCTGAACGTTCCACTACCGTGATAGAGAACTTTTTTATGATGGTACCGGCAATATACATTCCGGAGGAACTACGGAAAAAAACATTTCCCTTGACATGATCAATATGGAGGAGCGTAATACCAGCATATACCATAAATAAAATACAATGGCTCCATCAAATTGTTTGGGTGGAGACTTCCAGCAGCTATGCACCACTTCCCCTCCAGCAACTCAACATAAATGAATATAATCATAACATAAGCATCCCTGCACTGCAACACGAACTGGAGGTAGCAGGGCTACACGAATGTGGTACCAAGGAACCTGTCTCGTAAGTACACCGCGGCACCTGAATCACTGAAAAGTGGTGAATGTGGTCCTGAAACGTGGCGAATGTGGTACTGAAACGTGGCGAATGTGACGCTAAAACGTGGCGAATGTGGTCCTGAAACGTCCCGTGTCACACCACAGAAAGTGTGACCTGAAGCTGATGTCCACACAAACGATTGCGACCAAACGAGACTTGAACCTTAGCACAACAATGATATAATAACTTATAGCGTTTCAAAATTATTTCCGAATGTGCATGAGCTTGGATAAATATTTCTTCCATCATATATACGAATGAGAATGTAAAATTTACAATTTTTTTCACGAAATAAAACCCAAAGCGAATATTTATAAAAGAATTTTCCAAGGCATTACTACGAATAAAACATGACAAGGTTAATTTGACGCGTGTGCTTGTTAATGAGGCTTTAACGCGTGTGCTTATTAATGAGGCTCGTCTCGCTGTCGTAATTCGTCCACAAAGGTCAGCATGTACAGTTAATGATCGTTGGCGCTGCTGTCTTAATAAAGAGCCTCGTGGCTACACTCACAAACATGAATGGCTTATATTGTCCAAATTAAGACATTTTCTGTCCGTACCCCTGATACACCCTTTTTCTCAGTGCGAAACTGGGTCAAAGAGTGCATTGCTACTTGGACAAAATTTCATTCATTTCTGTGAATGTACTGCTGCTGCTACTGCTCCTAAGTTGCTACTTCTTCAATGCAATCAACTGAACTTGAATATCACCAGTTTTTGAAACCAATAACTAATTACAATGAGTTCGCATGGGACTTTTTAGTGAAAATTTAAAATGAAAGTTTACCAGCGTTGAGTGTGAAGGCAGCACAGGAGCAGCGCAGCAACCGCAGGTAATCTCGGTATACAATTGTTTACTTGCCTTGCTTATAAAACCTTCAGAAAAAAGTTATATAGATAAGTTAGGTCAAACCTAACCTATCCAAAAGCAATGCCATGAACAGGATAAAAGATTTCATCAGACATGGTGGATACCGTCAAGTGGGGTGACTTCGGCTACCGGGAGTGACTTCGGCCACACCTACAACAGAAACAAATGGCAGCAAAATAAAATAATAAACGTTGGCCAAAGTCACCCCGGTGGTCAAAGTCACCTGGCAGTCACTTTGGCCAACGTTTATTTTGTATTGCTGACATTTGTTTCTATTGTAGTGGTAGCAAAGTCACCCCACTTGACGGTACTGAGAAGTAGAAGCATACTGAGGCATTAAATTAGAAGAGGTTTCAATTGTTGATGATAATAAATGCGAAGCGACTGAACGATTGCTACCAAGATTATGCGCCCCAGGCCACGCTCACAATCGTAGTAGTGATTATTATTAAATAAGCTAATAATGAGTTAGTCTAGTTACAGTAGTGATATTACTAGCAGAACAAGTCCTCGTGGAATATATAGTGACCACGACCGAAGCACAGTCTCCGGGACAGTATTTTTTGTAAGATACGATAACATCGTATCTTGCACCGTATCTCGCGATACGATAACATCGTATCTTGCACCGTATCCCGCGATACGATAACATCGAAAGATTTCACCGTATCTCGCGATACGATAACATCGAAAGATTTCACCGTATCTCGCGATACGATAACATCGAAAGATTTCACCGTATCTCGCGATACTCGCTCATCAGTGGTAGCTGGTAAAGCAGTGATTCCCAAAATGAGCGTTAATTACCACCTTCGGGGTAATTAATACATTTATTGGGATATAACGCAGGCGGTGATATAATAATGAATGGATCAGTGGATTTAATTTCACAATTTAAATAAATGCAAATGGCATATCCTCTGTTTGGGAACCACTACGTAGCAGCAAGTAACTCTCAACTCGTACGCCTTAACTCAAAGCTAAGCGAGGCATGACAAATTAACTGCAAACACAAATTAGCTTCATCGGTCTTAACATCAACCCTGAATCGCGAGAAAAAAACTTAATTAATCTACTAGTTACATCGCAATAACTGCAGTCAACGACAAAAATCAGGAGAATAATTCAAGCAAATAACACTTGCATCGGCCATATCACCAGATCTTAACAGAAGTTTTACTCGACAAAATATTAGGAGACAATGTTGGCATTGTCACAGTGACTCGAACCAGACGACTGCAATTCGATCTCGAATTAGACGACTGCAATTCGATTTACGGTATGAAGATCCTCATATTCTCAACAATGAGTTGACTCAAAGCTCTCCCGACGTAGGCCAGTATAGACTGCAACCAATGAGATAATCCTTCAATTTCAGTAACTCCGCAGGATCCAGCATTGCCTACTTCATTGCACCAATAGCTGATCCAAAATTAGGAGACTTATTTGTGCAACAGAATCAATGTACATGCCTCACCAAACCTCTCATTAGCATAGCCTTGATAATTATCTAATCCGCAATTACAAACAAAAGCTCAAAATGGAAACTGAAAGATCTTCTCTAAATGCGAAGATTCAAATAAATAAAGAACAGATAAATAAGCACCTTCGAGACAAAAGAATGCATCTTCTTAACCGGCGGGCTAAAGCTGTATTTTCAGGGAGAAAGCTGAACATCTGAATGTCAACACACCAATCTACTTCTCAATAAATCCTAATACTTTTCAACACACTTCCCTATTTTTCAGCACTGATCAATTAATAGTCTAACCAAGAAGCGACATAAATCTCATATCAAATTCGCTACCTTATCAAGTCCTCTTGTATCTAACTGAATCTTCATTCAAAAGCCCGTTTTGAAGCCAAGATGTTTACCGAAAATCTTGACCAAATGCCCCAATAAATCAATATCACTGCCATACTCGACAACTCTCCACAGCACGGCATCAGAATTAATAACAGCGGTTTCAGCGTTCATTAGGCCGTAGGCCTGTTGCCTCACTGCTCCAATTTTGCTTTATTTAACCGCCCGACCTCCTAGCCGATTCTAACCTGAAACTGTCGCAGGTAGCTGGGATCGAGCCCGCACCTCTCTGCTCCATTCTTATTACTCTGAACTGTACCCACAGGGCCCCTCTGCCCAGTGATCAAAACAATGAAATCAAGTCGATTAGCAAATCCAGCTCAAAACTAACTCACCATGACAAGGATCAGCGCTGAACTACCCATTATATTTTATAATTTAAGTTCACCACAAATCCAACATAGTGCCATGTCCACTTAAAATGGTTCTCCCTCGAGACACGTTATCCTTGTAGAAGCATTGCGCAGCTCCTACCTTATTATCTTATTCCTCCACTAAAAGAGAAAACACGCACCAGAACACAGCAAGAAGCGAGGGTTATTCACATCATGTTTGATGTTCCGCCAGAAACGATGCTACAAGTTAACACCGTAGAAGTAGGGAAAAGTATATGGAACACGTATACTTGTTATCACTATTCTAAGCCCCTCGGGTTAATACAAAGTTAACGAATCATGAAATTGGATAATATAAACATCACCAAAAGAAAATCACAAACGGCAATTTTATTTCCTATTTCCCAGATAGTGGAGGCAACGAAGCCACAAAATTTCCTATCTGAATCAAAGGGATATGAACGCAAACATCATCGTAGAAACAATCAAGTTAAATGAACGTTAGTGATGGACTTGTTCGAAAAAATCAAACCTCACAATGAAGTCACAATTAGTGATAAGGAGTTAGAAACTTTATTTAAGCCAATAGAACGAGCTAACGCTGAACAAACTAAGAAGCGACAACATTGCTGCCAGATATAGTAAATATTTCTCCTTGTAATCGACTCGTATTTTCCAAAGTCACTAATTTATTTAGAAAATAAGATTTATTTTTGTCACTTTTAAATGATTTTGGTCTCAACGAGAGAAGCTGTAGACGGTAAATAATACCACTGGCACAGCGTAAAAATGAAGACCAATGATACACTGAGACACCATCACGCAAATTTTGTAAGAACTTGCTGACGGTAAGATATAGTAAATCCCAACACGAAATTCAAAGGTTTGAAGAACAAATTGCCTTTACGAACTGAAGCTAAAACAGTTATAAGCTCATTAGCTGGACAAGAGTTCATCCAGATAGATTATTAGCAATCGTTAATAGGTTCATCAATGCATATGGGCAACAGTAAGCACGATCTCAACGAGCTGAAGGCCCTTCCATCAATTATGAAAATACAATACACAATGATCTTAACGGCAACCACCATCGACCATCCACGATCGATGATGATAAGATGTTATTCCGATGGTCGGGACAAAGTCTAAAATGATCAATATATGAAACATGATCATATCCAGAGGAATTACAGTAATAAACTTTAGTTCCTAATGAATAAGATGAGTGGACGTAAGCTCATCAACCGTCAATAGTTGGTAACAATGATTCGTCGGGCATCCGCTTAACGCAGTGACAATGTTAGCTCAAATTACTTCCGCTACCCGACAGCATGCACTGCAGCACGTTGCGTAGCAATACAAGTAGAGAACGCTGATTCAATCACTGACAAGATCGTAACATATTGACAGAGATCTGATCAGGAGACGAATATCTCAAGATGATCGTCGGCTGAGGTCAAGACGCCCATCGCAGTTGGGTCTTTCTACTAATTTCGTTCAGGTTTTATCCACGTGCACGGCGGCAGGTCGCTTCAATAATTAATCAATACAAGCTCTGCTCAGTACAAAATGACAGAGATCCGTTCAAGAGGCCAATTTGTTCGAAGTGGCACTACCGATACAAGTTATAGAGTAGCATTCTCGTACAATGTTCATGGCCATCATCAGTAGTTGTCATTATCGCCAGTCTGGTGAGAGCTTTTGTTGACGTTATATTCACTCGTCTCATCGCCGATGCGACACATTAAGAATAACTTGCGGGCGCTCCAACAAAAACTGCGAATCATATATGCAATGTAATTATAAATCATGAGACGACGCTAAAGCTTAAACATCTGTACTGTTTACACAGAAGTCCAAGAAGTTATGTTGAAATAATAGAACTAAATCAAAAACGGGCAAATAATAAAAGAACCGCAACGTTCTAATGCCGCTTCATAACGAGTGAAACTTTTTCACACAAAGCTAATGAGAATTTTGGGATTTGAACAACACTTTAGAAAGAAATGCAAGACAACGTAAACAAGGAGCACCACTAACACAACGTCAACAAAAGCTTGGCAGGGACACAAGCTTAGGCTTTAGCGGCGCTCGACGAGTCATTGGGTTCACGTCGGGGAGGGTGGGAGGTCTTACTGGGGGGGACTTTATTAGATTGAATTTTAGCCGCTGATCCGGCGAGGGGAGGAGCAGGAAATGATCCATGCCCGTTGTGTTGAACTAAGTTGTTGTCTACCCTGCCGCTGCTGCTTCCTCCTCTCCCTCTACCACCCCTACCACCACGCCTGCCACCATCCCCTTCCTCCATGTGGTGCAGGTGGTTACCCCCGCGTTGAGGTCGCTGGTCCATGTGGTGGTTGTAGTCGTGGGGTCCCCGATACGGAGGGCCTGATCCCCCAGGAGGACCTGATCCCCCACCATCACCCCCTCCTCGTCCTCGACTACCCCCCCTTCCTCGCCCACGGCCTCTTCCCCCGCCACCACGACCGCCGCTGCCGTCGTAGTCGCTCGCGTATCCTCTGCAATTCAAAATTTTCATGATAAATATGTCTAACATTTATTGCACTATTTTAATTATACCATTTATACTGATTTTCTCTGCTTGCCAATAACAAACCGCCAGTCATCATCGGTTCAGTATCCTAATCATCCTACTAACTTTAAGACGAAGGAATGCAAGGAATGTGAAGTCGTTGCTCATTGCTCATCAGAATTCATTTTTACACATTCATCAACATTTTTAGCATTCACAATGCATGTATTACTTTTCTCCGGTCAGGTTAGGTAGCACTTAACAGCTTCAAGTCAATGCGTACAATTTACTGCAGTAATAACAATATATACAAATATCCAACAGAGAATATGAGAAAACATGTAATAAATCAGTAGTTCTAAAGAGCAGTGGCTATGTCGTTATCGATAAAAATACAGCGCAGCTGTTTTTTTTTTTTTTTGACAAGAATAATTTTTTGGTGCAACTGAGTGCTAAGTTCCTTCTTTTTGCAGGTACAATGCAGAATAATGGCTACTATTGTAATAACTATGTATCTTTACTGTATCCCATGATTCAATAAATTAAGACCCAGAAAACGCAGTACAGTTGGCGCTCTTAAGTGTAAGCGTTCTCACAATTAGCTTCATAATTCAACTCTTTAAGCAGATAAAATAAAGAAAATGAGTCTGTAAGCCACACTTTTCTTAGGAAAGTTGGCGGTTCTTTCACGATTGTCTCGTCCCTGTAATAGGATTGATAGAAGATGTGTCCGTATTTTTAGCACATTTTCTTATTTATGGAAAAAAAGGCGCCATTGTGCTCGCCATGTCCGTCCATACGTCCGTATGTCCGTCCGTGACTTCGCGTTTTCGTCGACGAGAAAATGTGCTTTAAGTCACTCACTGCAGTGAGTACCTACTAAGTTATATTTTTTAATTTCTTTGACACAGTAATGATACTTGGATGCTTCCTATAAAACGCATCCTTATCAGGGACATTAGCGTACTGATAGCAGATTAAATAAAACGCCATGACGTATTCGTGTTAAATTGATAAAAATGAAGCATTAACAGAAACCCTCTGCAACCTGCGGAATGGTTGTGCCTTAATAACCAGTTTATTCGTTAATTTTGAATGTCTCAAAAAATTACGAAATTATCCGCTAACTCGTGACCAATGAAAGCAGAAGATATTCCTTAAATTTTTTTAACTATATGAATTCTCCATTCATTTTTTTAGCTATATTTTGTTCGGAGACTTTTAGCTATATATATCGTCAGTTATGGGAATATTGATTTTAAAAGGCCGGATCACTTGTGGAATCAAATCACGAAAAGTATAGGAATCGGCAACAGGCCACGGGCCTATTTCTTCAGTGCCAAATTCTATATGAATTCTCCAACTAAATTAAATTTCGGTAATTACTTGCGGATAAAGAGAAATTGAGTGCGTCAAGTCACCTGTCGTTACGTCGAGGACCGCCATAGAAGGGGTTGCCCCCCATGCTGGGGCCGGGACCGCCCATTGTGTTGTGACTGCGTAGCTTGTTGTCGATCTCAAGCTTCTCCTGCCGCAGCTGCTCGACTTCCTGCACAGCAAAAATGGGTCAACACTAACAAAGTGCAGCACCAACACTAGGTTGACATCAACATCAACACCAGGTCAACATCAGCACAAACAGCACGTCAACATCCACACCAACACCGACACACGTCAAAATCTGCATTCACACATTTCAACATCAGCACCAACATGGGGGGTAAACATCAACACCAACAATTGTCAGCACCAACACTGGGTTAACATCAACACCCACACACTTCAACATAACCACGAACACACGTCAAACATCAGCACCAACATCAGATCAACGTCGGCACAAACCGCGTCAACATCCACAACACCAACACATGCCAAAAATCTGTATTCACACATTTCAAAATCAGCACCAACACTTCTCTAAATGTGTAAACAACAAACATAAGCACTAATAAGTGATGAAGAAATAAGCACTCCTAGTGGAAGCCATTAGCTTTGAATTACACCAGCTAATATCAACAGACTATCAGCACACCAACACATCCTAAATCATTCGGCTCATAGGATTTGGAGTCCTGCAATCAGCTCGAAGTTTAAAGTGACAGTAGCAGATTGGTGAGCATGAGGCACCCACCTCCAGATGATTGAGATGATAGTCGAGCAGGAGGCAGGCGTTGTTGATGGCCTCCATGGTTCCGACGAACACAAAGGGCACCTGCCCCTCCTCGCGGCGGCTGCTCGGCTCTGCAGGGTGGACATCTCGTTTAACAATGGCCATAAGACTAACTTACAGAAGAACAATTATAATAAAGTAGAAATTATCAAGCTTAAGAAAATAACTAATAGAAATATTACATTCTATGTTCTAGATGGTGGAGCCAATGACGCCACAACAGAAAACTTTTCCCTCCGAAATGAATGCATATATGTAAACAGTAAGACCACGCCAAATTATACATAAATAAGACTCATAATCTTACACCACGGTGACGTAATATAAAGGCTCTTGCTTATTGATTGGCAATAAAATATCTGGCTGGCTACACATACGTTGACTGTTGTTAATGCTATTTGTATGATAAGGCCTTGAATCCACTCGAGATTGTCAAATTAATTTCCATCAAAAACGTAGAATAATCAAATAACCAAGACATTTCACACTTTTCACTTCAAAATATTGTCATCTCGAATTCAGGTGGCAAAAAAACTAGTCTATAATTTACCACTAAACCCATACTGCGGTAACAGCACAAGTCAAACGAAGCGTTTTCAGAAAATAGTGTTTCAAACAGAAAGTTCAACTACGACCAAAAGTCAACCAACACTTCAAAGAGCCAAAACGATGGCTTAGTAGTAAATATATTCAACGATTCAAAACGTACCAAAATATGAAATCTGAAATTAATCTGATATCTCAAGCGTGCAGACCAGCTGCTATCTTTAATTTCTCCGGATGTCATTAAGGTTTTCCTGTACGGGAGGTTCAGATGTGTTGGAAGCAATTGACCGACACGATTTGGCTATATCACCATTGCCCACCTCACTTCCGGGCTCACACAATAGTTCTCCCAATGCACTGCCCTACTAGACCCCATAACATTCTCATCGACACAATTCCAGTATTAAGTATAACTTTAATGAGGCGAGAAGACGCTGCCATACTCAACCCCCGACCATTCTCATCGCCACACTTCCAGTATTAAGTTTTACAGTAATGAGGCGAGAAGACGCTGCCATATTCAACCCCCGACCATTCTCATCGCCACACTTGCAGTATTAAGCTTTACATTAATGAGGCGAGAAGACGCTGCCATACACAACCCCCCACCATTCTCATCGCCACACTTCCAGCTTTAAGCTTTACATTAACGAGGCGAGAAGACGCTGTTCTCACCGTAGTGTTGCTGCTCACCAGGCTCACTATCGCCCTCTATCTTGACTCTCACGACGCCACTCTTGTCCACCATCTCCTGGATAATGCGGCCATTCTTGCCAATAACTTTCCCGACGACGGCGCGTGGCACCTGCACTGACCGCTCGTTGTATTCCAGCAGCTCTCGGGCCTTGCTTACCGCCGCCGACGACTGTAGGCAGACAGTAGTTCAGACAGTGCCTACAGTAGTTCAGGACAGTAGTTCAGAAAAGTGGCTAGTAAATGCGCACTGAACATTCATTGAAAGTTATATTAAAATCCGCGGACAGTAGTTCAGAAAAATGGCTAGTAAAAGTGCATGGAACATTCATGGAAAGTTCTATTAAAATCCGCAGACAGTAGCTCAGAAAAATGGCCAACAAACGTGCACTGAACATTCATTGAATGTTTTATTAAACTCAATTCGAAGTGGCAACCAAACGCGATTTAGTGAAAGTAATAGAGCGTCATTCATTGAACCATAAAATGAAACTTCGTCAAATCGCTGAATGGCATTCATTAACCTGGCAAGTGATACTTTACGGATTCATCAATTTTATAGTAATTCAACTAAATTAATTATAAGTAAAAACAAAAAAAAAATACTGTGCCTGACCTCTCCCTGGATTTTAAAGTAGTTCTCCTCGACATCTATGGAGAAAATCCCGGGAACTTTGCGTGCCTGCTGAATGTTGGCGCCATGACAGCCGATGGCCAAACCCATGAGATCCATCGGCACGCAGAACTCTGCCACGTGCCTACGGGGGAACATGCATTGTCAAATTAAGATCTCTAGACCGCAAGATCTGAAGACCACAAGATCTCTAGACCACAAGACCATAAGATCTCTAGACCACAAAGATGACCGCTTCCATAGTCGGAGAATCACAAGTTCTGGGGTGCGCAAATCTACATCCTTCAAACTTTTCCCTTGTTCACGTTTCTTTTGAAGGTATTTCCAGCAGATCAAATACCTTTTTCCAACACGTGGCCTGCCTGAAAGTATATCAACATTCTGGGAGGATGGTAAGGTTTGGGAAAGATGATGGCAATCCAATATCCTGATCCAGACTAACTACCAAGCACCACTCACAAGTGACAACGAAAAATGCAATAAATTTCCAGGACTCAAACCAACAACTAGCTCCACTATTCTAGGTGCCACTGCCACTGCCTAACTTGCAGAAATCGTCACTTAGTCCATATAATCTGAGCAATGGATTAGGAATGAGGCATCCGGGTCACGATGAACTAAGACAGGAGGAATGTCATACCCGGATTGACTGTGAGGGAGGCTGGAAGAATGTAGCTGCTTGGCTGCCTCCTCTGTTCTGCTTAGCAGGACTAGCTTCTGCTTCATGCTGCGGAAGTGCATATCTGCTAGCATTTCCGCCTTCTTCTGAACACTTACGTCACTGCCCTGCAAACAACAAACCATGTTAATTATGATGATACGACAGTATTAACATTGAGCTCGCGGCTCTCATGATCCAAGGAATTATTGCCAGTGAAAAAAAGTTAACATATCAAGTCGATAATTGTTCTGAGGGGAAAGTAAAGCACATAAACATGAATAGATGGTGCCAACATCAGTGCCAGAATCTCTGCCGCGTTTTCGTTGTGGGCCATCCTGACTATCATCGTATGGTCTGGATCACAGACCCGCATCTCCCTGACCTGGGCTGCGGTCTGGATTTCTGGAGGGCGCCAGAGAACGGGCCAAGCGGCAGAGGCCCACCGGCGCCACGTGGCTACATTCTCTCTAAAGGTCTCGGAACCACGGTACTCTAACAGCTTTCTTTTTTTCTCTTCCCAATAGAGGCCTTTCACTCAAGACGAGGCAATGCTTGTGTGTGGTGCAGCAACACTTGGATACTCAAAACAGGAGGCAATGCTGGTGTGTGGTGCAGCAACACTGGGGTACTCACAACACGAGGCAATGCTGGTGTGTGGTGCAGCAACACTGGGGTACTCACAACACGAGGCAATGCTGGTGTGTGATGCAGCAACACTGGGGTACTTACAACACGAGGCAATGCTGGTGTGTGGTGCAGCAAGACTGGGGTACTCACAAACAAAACGAGGCAATGTTTTTCGTGATTGTATGAACAGCTGAGAGCGCCGCACGATTTCTTGAAAGCTTTATGTGAAGATTCGAGCGTGGCACGGGCATTTCTGAAACATTAATTAGTATCGTTATTTAATAGTAGGACATGAGGGAGTAACGTCAATTTAAATCCTGACCGCAGTTCCTTAACACTTAGGTTAAGTTACCTATCTGAATGTGTCACTAATAGCGAATTCCTGAAAAAATGCTGCTCAAGACACTACGCACACTTCTAATCTCTCTTAAACCAATTACCCATTTAGAAGTAATTGATCAATTTGCCAAGGGCAACATAGTGGTTGCCATTTCTGCATTTCAACATTTTATTTTTCCTACACATATTAATAAATAGAACATTAGATGAAGAGGTAAATAACATTTCCATTCACGACAAATCGAGTAACAAGGTTAGAAAGTTTGACAAGTATTTGCTCCCAAATTGGTATACCTTGGTTACCAAGTAACTCGTAAAGTTTCTCATAACTCAACACCAGCTAAACATTGCATCCAGAGCTATATAATTCCAAATGTTAGCTGTGCATTAAGTGCGTGTGTGTTGCCAACTGTATCTTGGTGGTAGCCAAGCTTTTCATCCATGGAGGATTCACGGCTCTATCCATGCACAGGGTGGAATATCGGAGGGGTAATACTACATGAACCAGTGCATTTGTTGTATTGAATCTAAAAATCTGAAACTATATTTTGCTTTTATACCTAGGTATTATATGGTAGTGATTAGGTTACCAGGCAGGATCAATTTTGAATATATTAACAATCATTTCTAAAATTTAAAGAAGATATAAAGGGCTCTAAAGGGTATGAAAGATTTAAAGGGCGCTATTCATAGATGTTGTGAAGGCCCACCTGTCGCGGAGGTCATCGGGTACGGGTATATCGAACTTGTGAAATGTGGAGGGGGTGATAGGGGGGTTAGTGTTCAGGGGGAAGAGTTTCTCGGTGGATGTAACTTTTTCTACTCCAGGCCCCGTGACGCCTTCCGCCGTGCGTCTATAAATCTCCACCACGCTGAAGCCTCCTTTGACTTCCTGCAGGGGAATAATAAACATATATACAAGGAGAGCGTCACATATACAAGGAGAGCGTCATATACAAGGAAAGCGTCACATATACAAGGAGAGCGTCACATATACAAGGAGAGTGTCATATACAAGGAAAGCCTCACATATACAAGGAGAGCGTCACATATACAAGGAGAGCGTCACATATACAAGGAGAGTGTCACACATGCAAGGAGAGTGTCACACATGCAAGGAGAGTGTCATATACAAGGAAAGCGTCACATATACAAGGAGAGCGTCACATATACAAGGAGAGCGTCACATATACAAGGAGAGTGTCACACATGCAAGGAGAGCGTCACAAATACAAAGAGAGCATCACAAATACAAAGAGCATCACATATACAAAGAGAGCATCACACATACAAAGAGAGCATCACATATACAAGGAGAGCATTACATATACAAGGAGAGGCTAGCATGTCTTAGTCTAAACTCAATCCCACTCAAGTGTTAGGAGACCAGGAATGGCGATATCATTTGACATGGGGGAAATTGTGTATGGAAATATTGTGTGGCACGGGGGAAATCATGTATGGAAATATTGTGCATCATGGGGGAAATCATGTAGGGAAATATTGTGAGGCATGGGGGAAATCGTGTATGGAAATTTTGTGTGGCATGGGGGAAATCATGTACGGAAATATTGTGTAGCATGGGGGAAATCGTGTATGGAAATATTGTGTAGCATGGGGGAAATCATGTAGGGAAATATTGTGAGGCATGGGGGAAATCGTGTATGGAATTATCATGTGGCATGAGGGAAAACAGTCTCCTCAGTTATTTAGGTCTCTCCCTAAGTCCTAGCAGCTCCTAAGTCTATAGTACTGCTAATAGGTTATGAATCAAAAAATTATTTGCACTTAAAATTACTGAATAAGTGAAAATGGTTGAATTGTTGAGTTTTAATTAGAACAGAAGACACAGCATTCATCAAATAACCCCACCATAAATTAGAACAGTGCAAGCATTAATCAACAGATGCACAAGCTTTTGAAACTTGTCAGTCACAATAAGTTCAACACTATTGATACAGATGACTGAATTGAAAGGCCAACAATATTGCTCACTCCTACATTACAACACCTAAAAAAATCAATAGATATAAAGGATCATTCACCTCAGTTTGAGAGGCACTGCAAGAAATAAAGACTTACCTTAACTACAGCCTTCCAGTAACATCCTACATTACAACCCTTAAAAAATCAATAGATATAAAGGATCGTTCACCTCAGTTTAAAAGGCACTGCAACAACTAAAGACTTACCTTAACTACAGCCTTCCAGTAACATCCTACATTACAACCCCTAAAAAATGAATAGATATAAAGGATCATTCACCTCAGTTTGAGAGACACTGCAACAAATAAAGACTTACCTTAACTACAGCCTTCCAGTAACAAGGACCAGGGGCATCAAGGAGCTGATCATAAACCTCCACCTCTGAGCCGGGTGAAAACTCGGGTACAGGCTGAGATGAGGGCACGCTCGGCAGCCTGACATTACTCATGGGCAGTCTTGCGACCTGCACATCATGTGATGGGTTAGCAAAATTCTGAAGTAGCTTTGCACGCACAGGTTAGTCTGGCCACTTGCACATCACACAGTTCAAAATAATTATGGAAAATCAGTCTGACCATCAATCTAGTGGCAAGCCTACCCATGAAAATTAACCTTTTTTCAGCTTATTCCATATATAGGCATTCAGTTTCTTGTGTTACATTGGAAAAAAACTTGCAGTGTTCAATTTTATAAGCTGGCCAGGTACTAAAATGACAGTCAGACTGTTTCATGGCATTTTTAGTGCATTTTCTCATTTATGGAAAAAAGGTGCTATTGTGCTCATCAGGTCCGTCCATGACTTCATGGGCGGACGGACGAGAAAATGTGTGCTCCGTCACTCACTGCAGTGAGTACTGATCTAATTTTTTTCACATTGCACATCAGGTATCAGGGATAAGCCAAAAGCCACAAAAAAACTACCATGGCAGCATAGCATAACAAGTGATGACGTGATGAATTAATGAAACAAGTGCATTCCTCCAAACTTCACAGACAGATTAGGCACAATATTTCTATAAACACAATTTTTCTATTTAAAAATATCTAAGTGATCTACCATTTGGCAGGCTCTATTACAGAAAATATTTCCACATAATGACTTGTATAGATATTAATGAAGATAAACCAATCATTCAAGTCAAAACATCTTAACAGCAGAGCAAGATATGCAAGAAAGAAGGTACTGATGAATATTATAGGTTTCTGATAAAGAAATAAATTGGATTGCAAACTTTCCAAAATAGGCTCAACCACAAGAAATATTCAGGACTAGCTTATTTAAGCTCAGTGGTAGGGGGGCAATTTTGGATGACAGCATATAGCAACAACTAGATTGGCTCAAAAAAAATCTGATCAACTAAATTATGTGTTCTCAACACGAGAATATGAGACAAGCAACAATTTACTGTAAATGTTTACACATGGAAACTTGCTTAAACTACATACCTCTTCAGATGCTGCCCATTCACCTACAAATTTAATAGAAAGTGTGCTGTCTCCAACATCAACGATGTTTGCCTGAAAGAAAAAGTAATGAATATAATAATAAACTCAGGTGAAGCAATAATTTATAAAATCAACAATTTCAAAGTGCCCAATTCTGGGTTCAAATACAGCTTAGTAGTGGAGTACATATGTAATTTATTCATTACTCTTATTAACATCATACTATGCATCAATCATTAAATTTTTTAATCTTAGCATTCATCTTATCTAGAAAATAGAAATTACATGCATACTGTGATGAAAGATGATTTCAAGAATTCATCTCATTAATATAATCAATAAATACCATATGCCAAGAGTTAATAGTTAATAAAACTACAATAAAAGTAAATCCAAAATATTATTGGTAACTTGAATAAGATATTTACTCAAAGCCCTGAATGCCAGAGATTACCATGAAAGCCCAGAAGAACATGATAATTATAGACAGAAGATGTCAAATGAATGAGACCAAATGACCCAGCATATGACCAATTTCACCCTTGCCCCATGTCACAGCTAACTTCACCCTCACCCCATGTCACAGCCCACTCCCCCAGCTCCCCCATGCCAATGAACAAATTTTCCTAGAATTCCAACCACACATAAATAACTGCAATGAAATCAGATGACAGCTTCATGTCTGATTCATACTTATGGCAACACAGGCCATTGAATATCGAGTGCAAGCCTTGAAAAACACATTGCTTTTTGTAACAAGAAACTGCCCCACCCATTGTACAGTTTAATAAGCAGTAACTGACCACACTGCCCATTGTTCAGTTTAAGGGGACCGCCTACCCTAAAATTTTCAATTTTGGCGTTTTCTGGTTTTTGTGCTCATCTAAAAGCTTACTTTTTGACGCATCTAACGGTACCAGAATCATCCCTCTACGTCGAAAAATGATTTCGTAACAGCCCCCTGAAGGGAGGGAGTTTTTAGTTCCCTTCACAAAAGCCTATGGGATTAATTAGAAGGCTGGACACACTAAAAAGGTATGTCTGACGTAAAGCGGCCAATTATGGCATTAGCCGGTGCTTATACTCATCTTAAAGCTTACTTTCTGACGCTTCCATTGGTGGCAGAATCATCTTTCTACCTCCATTTTTACGTTCACCACGCCCCATGGAACGGGGGGATGGCGGGGGGCAGCCTTAACTAATTCCTAAGGCAGTAATTACGGGGCGTGACTTCATATACTGCCAGATGCACCCAGATCTTTCAGTGCCCATCATGACAGCGAGGTGAAAGGTGTGCAGCCACTCGCTCTATGCCTTCCTCACTTAGTTTTAAGGCTTAGTTTTGGTATGTTGGCCACGTTACGACTCTTTTTCGTCATTTTACGTGCCGCCCGGCAGTTTTTCGCGCGTGGTGAAAACCTCCGATTGGTCTCACAGCAAACCTATCTCCTCCTACAGTTTTCAAGCTACAGCAATGAGACATATACCATTCGATTCGTAAAGACCATACCTATAGACTCTGTGATCACTTTTTTTAATTTCATTCTGGTTCGTTTTTTATATGGGGGAGAAGGGGGGGAGGGGGTGAAAAATGAGAAAAATGGGGAAAATGCGCATAAAAAAAACTAAGGGGAAAATGAGAAAAGTGATCACAGAGTCTATAGGTATGGTCTTTACGAATAGAATGATATGTGTCTCGATGTTGTAGGATGATATTTGCAGGAGGAGATAGATTTTCTAAAGTGGGTACCCCTTTTTTAGCAGTTTTCTATGAATTTCACGTTTTCTATCAATTTTTTTGAAAAATTCATATGAGCAAAATGTTATTTTTTTTACATTTTACGTATGTATGTGAAGTTTCATGATGATCGGATATTACCTGTAGAAGTTTTTCCGGAGGGTAGACGGTCCCCTTAATAAATATCAAACGGTTGTCTAACTTGCTCTACAAACATTCAGGACTAATCACAATGACATGAAATAAACTGACCACCAAGCATATCTTTTATATCACACTCTTTTTTGTGATTATATACTGCAATCATGACACAATTTTTACATTCTTATGTCATTTTTGACATTCTTCCTGGAGAATGAGAAATAAACTTCACAGAGCTTTCTTGTAACTATTCTATAATAGCTCTACCCTAGGTATCTGTCTGATATTATTCTCCTATTTGGAGTTAATCTAATTTGAATACTTATTATACATTATTGGGTGCTAGCTCTGGCCCTCTGCCATTGTTATCACTTAGCAATTCTAACCCCAGTTCCAGCGTGAATGGTAAAATATTTCTACTTTCTGAGCTGTGACTCATGCTTTCTAGCACATTTTATTTTAGATTCACATTATTCCCACTAGATAAATTTCTCTTGTGTACTTGTAAACTAAAAAGGGCACAATCAAGCTACAAAATTTCAAAAATATAACAAATACATCACTTTAAATACAGACCAGAAGATTCAGCATTTTAGGTATTTAGTATTACCCATGGACCCGATTGGAAAAACCGAGATATCAGACCAACTAGTACATCTGTTAATGAACTCCGCAGGATGTTTAGGCTGTTAAAATTGTCACTAATTCCACAGGAAGCTCAAAGTATTAATATAATTCTAACTCAACTCCGTCACGCAATCCGGGAAACCAAATCCACAGAAAGTTACAAGGAAGAAGGAACAAGTGACAAGCGTCAGCTCAGCTGAATACCAGATGCGCACTGCAAACCGCAGCTGGTGCAGCAACTACTAGACCTGGCACGATGTTCATGCTTGTCGTAGAGCTCGAGAAAAATATCTTATGTGAACACAACCAATGTGTGAATGATTGGCTGTGCTCACCACAGCAAAAATACTACTTGGCAACTTTGCACTTGAACTTTAATCTACCAAGAGGCGAGGATGCCTTTATTTCCTGCTGTTCATGTGGCTACAAGATATAACTGATATTTTCACAATTTTTAAGGAACACTGAGTTTTCAAAGTATTTCATAATGAACTAAGTTTATTTCTACTAGTTAAATAAATTGATTATGTTTGCTCCAACATGCTTTTTCTGTCACTTTTCCTTTGCAACACATGCTATGCCCTGATAATGAAGTACAGCAATCCCTTGATTAACGCGGTTAATAAATCCCCGAGTTTTACCGTGTTAAGCAAAACCGCGCTAATCAAACTTAAGAATATATGGGAATAATTATAATGAATCCTCAAAAATAGCAAAGTTACATAATAATTTTTTTTCCACTAAAATTCATCATATTTTGCTTAGTTAAATTCATCATTCAAGCTTAGTCTCTAAAGTGATATTTTTAGGTTCAAGCAATCCCTTTTTTGTCCATAATTATGACAGTAATTTATCAAGGAAAATTATGTAGTTTGATAAAAGTGAGCAGTAGATATGGCAGCGATCTTGACCAGTTGAAGGCTAACGAGTAACTAGAGCACCGGCATGGCGCACTTACCGGCAAACGTTGCCGAGCTCGACCATTCGAGTTATGAACAAGACAAGGCGCAGTTAAACCGACTCTGTAGTCAGCACAAGTGCCTACGGAATGGGACCTTATTTAAAGAATTATCGACTGAAATTCATAAAGTAACAACATTTGGCGAATTTTTCCAAAAGTCGTAACAAAATTAACAACATAAGATCTAATAAGCAAAAAGTAACACTTTTGTTACGAATGTAACACCTCTGGCTAGAGGCGGGAAAATGATGCGTTGTGAAAAAAAAGTCGCGCTAATCAAAACTGTCACCGCGTAGATTAAGGGTAGGTCGCAAATTTTTTTTCCGCGTTAATCAAAACCGCAGTATTCAAAACCGTGCTAATCAAGGGATTGCTGTATAAACATACTCAAACGTATTTCATGATTTGGATTTCTTGCAGCATGTGATTTTGCCAATGCATCTTAGATTTTAATGAGAAGTCTTAAAATTTCTTCCTGAAATTTTATCAAGCAATACTGATAAAGTAATCATTTGTAACTAGTTATACAACATTAACTGGCAATTTTTTATTGAATAAGGACAGTGATAGTCATAGGTGTGGCTCTCTGATGGAATGGATGATACTATAGTTTGCCATCAGAGAAACTTCCTTAATTGTTTCTTCATAGCAACTGTTAAGCAATGATTTTTCACAGTATAATTTTGCTCATAAATACTAGAGAGTTCATCTCACAGTAAAATATTTCAAATTTCAGTTGCCTTATTTTGGAAAACTGTACATGAAAGTTAACATTTTCTGTTCCTAAATGGTTCTCATCAAGTCTGTTATTGCCATCATTATTGGCACCATAATAACTCAGTTGGCTCTGTAGTTGGAGTGTATTACTACACATCGACATGCCTGTACAACTTTGTGAAAATAGTAGCATGAACTAATTTTACCAAAGCATACTAAATTACTTCATATTAATTTCACTCATTGGTCAACACATCTGCTTTCTAGTGAAATTCATTTGAAAAATACTGTCGACATTACTATTAGGTAAATTACTTGTGATAATAAGATCAATAGTTGCTTTGTTAGCCAATGGTGTTCAATTTTTCCTGGGAGAAAGAATTTAGATTATGAGTGTCTTTCCAGTCACTAACTGTTCAATGTTTCATATTGCAAAATAAATTAGGTTATAAATTAGCTTTAATTGAAAAGCTACACAACTGACAATACTGATGATATGTATTTAATTTCATAATTATTGGTTTCGAATTGAGGGAATAAAACATAGCTACGGGACTGAATTTGCCGGTTTGTACCAGTTTTACCATTTTATTTGCAAAGGAGAGGAGGCAAAATTGTAAAAAATCTCACCACTGCGCAATAAGCATGAGAAACCATGTAATTAATTTCATAATTATGGGTTTCAAATTGAGGGACTAAAATGTGGCTAAAGGGAGATCAGGTGAAGGGCAGGTTCAGGGCTTTTGTCCAACCAGTTCAGTGCATGAAGTCAACATGCACATTGCATGCACATTTGCAAATGCTATTCATGTCCTACAAATTGTGAATGTAGGTAAAAGTGCCTGAGCTGCACCAATGAAGAGGTTTTATTGCATCGAGGGTAAATGGGACCTTGTAATTTTTCTCTGCCTTATAGTTGGCATTCTATAAATAACCATATATTCCAATTATATTTCACTTTGCAGTCAACGAATATGAAACAATTTATGACGCTAATTACACCAGCATAGATCCCACGATTTAATATTTCATCTCTGAATTTGAATATAAATTAAAATAATTAAAGCAGAACTGTTGATCATTGATTTATAAATTGATCAATTAATTGATAGCATCATAACTACCTACCATATATGACTAACATATATTTGGTTAGCATTATTTCATTTTACTGTACAAATTTTAACAAATCATTAAAGGATCAATAAAATGCTAAATAATATTTCTGGTCTTTATTTTTCTGTGTCTTGTATAAATGTGTAATTTATTACATTTAAGCATTGCCATCCATGCCTGAGAAATTGTAAACATTTCCTGAAGTATGATTCACGAGATCCAGAGCAACAAAGGTTGTGAGTTCACTACAAAACCTGTGTATGTCAGCCTCGCATCATAGTTACACATAGTGGCAAACCAGAGATTTTTCAGAATCAGTTCATTTTTAATTTTCTCATTTACTCAATATTTAAACCAATTTCTTATGTATGATAATGCTGGTACTGGTATGACATTGTTTAACAACATTTTCAGTTCTGTGAAAGTGATTCATGATATTTCAAGAGAATTACCCAATTCCATGGTTAAATATAGATATTCCTCCCACATCCCAAATCTGCACTCATCTGTCAAAACTGCCATAGGCTAATTCTGCACATGTACAAAATTTTAGTACGTCTGTCAGTGTCAGGGAAGTGAAATTTCCACTTGGGCCCAAGTAATTTTACAACATGCCAGGGATGAGTTGAAAAAATATTTCCAAAAGAAATGGCCTCAAAATTTGTTTCAGAATTAGAGCCTAGAACTTGGAGAACAAACAGATATATTCATGTCTTGTCAGGATGGAATTCTAATTTCAAAGGTTCATATATTATTTCGATCCACTAAGACCACTTTTTCTACCCAACATCGTTATTTGAGGCAAAAAATGAACTTTTTAAAGGCTTAAAATATGTATGCTAACTTGCTCAGTTTCTATAAAGTACCTAATCACTTGGAAGTTGTATGCCTGCACCTTTCACTCAACAATTAAAATTAGACTTATAAAAAGTATTAGTTAGTTGAAAATTTGTCTCTTAAGTTGACCGCAATTAACTAAACTTCATTAAGTAATCATTAGGCAGAGTTTTTCATCATGCACACTAAACACGCAATTCAGAGTTCAGACGAGCAGAACTACATAACACGTGAGCTAACGTGCTACTGAATTGAATACCACATCCCGCTAATCTAGCGGGATAATCAATGCAGACGGTAACCGAGTCCAACTAATCACTCTTATACTTAGTGCAAGAGAATGAATAATTATGTTGTTTTTAATCAAACAAACGAAACCTTTTCTGTTTCTGATCAAACGAACGAAAACTTCTGATCAAACGAACAAAAACTTCTAATCAAACAAACAAAAACTTCTGATCAAACAAAACTAAACTTCTGATCAAACGAAAGAAAACTTCTGATCAAATGAATGAAAACTTCTGATCAAACGAACAAAAACTTCTGATCAAACAAACGAAAACAAACTTTTGAAGATAATTCAGAACTCGTAATGTCTATTTAATTCTAATATGGATCATTAATTTAGCATTTTCTGAAATAGTAGGAACATTTCCATTATCATTCTGAAATAGAAGAGTCATTTCCGTTCTTATATATAAACAGGATTAATAAAATACCTATCAAATCCATCCAATGCCATTCAATGTGTGATGTATGAAAGACAGTTTTACTTTCATTCCTATGGTGCTCATTTTTACCAATTGAAGCTGTAGAATTAAATTAAATTAAAAAATTAATTAAAATTAAATTTTACTAAATCAAATTTTATTATTTAATACACTAGATGGTACATGCTGTAGAATTAAATTCTATTAGAAAAATGTTGAATTAAAAATCTGATTATATTTTTTAAATTAAAAATTAATATTTACTAAATTAAATTGTATTATTAATGCACTATATGGTATGTGTTCTATGTTTTATATAATGAAATAGTTTCCCATGTTAAACAACATTTTCTAAAAGACACAAAACGTTCGAAAACGCGTGATGGCAGACGAAATCAGTCAGAATTTGAAATGAATTTATCAAGATAAATTCAACATAATAGGGTAAAAATGGAAAAAATTCAAATCTGGAATGTATAAATGGGTTTTTATAATTCAAAAAAACTTTCAATCATTTAAATCTCAGAATGGAATGTGAATCAAATCTATTTATTGTGAAATCAAACAAGACACAACCAAACAAAAGAGTGTGTGATGGCGTCCTGTAATTACATAAACATAGGAAGTATGATGTGAATGTACGCAGTGAAAAAGTAGAAGTTCATCTCATAATTTTGTGTGAAATCAAAAACTTTGTTGGTCTTTCCAATCGTGAGAATTTTTTACAAATGTGGACGTGTTTTTTTTTTATTTTAGAACGTATTCATTGCAAAAATTTGTCTACTACCCTAGAGATAGACGACTAGTTAACTTGATTGAGGCGTTGCCAACACAGGATTGGATGTCGAACCACGCGCGATTTCGGAAGTGTGGCTGCTGCGGCAGTTTCTAATGTGCTCAGTTTATCAATTTTCATTGCAGTGGAAGGTGGTGTGATGCGGTGGTAGCCTGGTAGGGTTTTTTTTTTATACGTTTTCTTATATTGACATTAGAATATATTACCTATACAGAATTCCACATAACAGTCTTGTCTCAATGTAATAACCTAATTCAAATTAAATCAAATAACAACAGAATTACCAATTGGAAGTTGTCATTTACCTACTGATAGTGATGATTTAGATGCGTGGAAGTTTGGATTGGAAATTTGGAAGCATGAACATCAGGATTATCAGTTGTGGAAAGGAAATGGTCAAGTCTATTAGGCTACACAATTTAAAAAAATGTTTTAAGCTAAGGAAAGACTCAAGAAATTTTTAAGTAGGCTAGAAAGAATTCAAAGAAATATATTGAGCAAAGATCAATGCTAATTGAGTGAAGTATGCTGCAGCATACTACCGAATTTACAAATACCTAGGACCTATGTAGGTAGGTAGCCTAATTGACATTTGACACAAATTCACGTGATGAATTCAGAATTAGGTTACTTAGGTAGGTAGGCTAGGTACGCAGGACGAGCATTCAAATCTGGACAAGATTCCCAATTTCCCAACCATTAAGAGATTTAGGACCGATACTGGAGAGGACTCAAATTTAATTAGCCATAATTCTTTTAATTATATACCTACATAATTTTTAAAAAAGTGAACTTTTTTATCAACAATTAAACCCAAAAATCTACGGGACACGCGGCCGCTTTAAGGCTAGGTGAGAATACACATGACGCACTTCCGTCTAGATGAAAAATTTAATAAAACAAGGTTGAACGACGAATATATACACGGATGACGAGTTAATCCTAATTTTATTATATTTTCATTCAGTATTTACCTTATAATAGGCACCGCCAGGGCCTAAAGCTTCCACAAACAACTCGTCCATCTTGACTACCGGCAGTGCATGCTGGGTAATTCTATTGCCACAACAGTACAGGAGCACACTAAACCTTCAAGGTAATCAAACGTTTAGCGAAAAACACATCTGTGGTGTACAGTGGTTAGTAGAAGCAACAAAAGAATAAAAATGTATTCATGTACGAGATCCAAAGAAAAATGGTCATACATGCTTTTTGTATTTAATTTCCTAAATCAAATGCGCAATATTAATCCTCAAAATATTTTATTGCAGCGGCCCTAAAATATAAATAGTGAATTTCCAGCCAAAAAAACCCATGATCGATTTTTGTGATATAGTGCCGTTTGAAGAAGGAACATTATAATAATAATAATAATAGCGGTTTCAGCGTTTATTAGGCCGAAGGCCTGTAGCCGATTCTTAACATCCACAGCTTGGTGCGAGTCTCGAACTCGCAATTCGCTGCTTCAATTTTTGCTTTGCTCAACCGCCCGTCCTCCTCGCCGATTCTGACCAGAAACTGGCGCACAGAGCTGGGATCGAACCCGCGCCTCTCTGCTCCAATCTTGGTACTCTGAACTGTAACCACTGGGCCACCCTGCCCAACCACTGCCGTCCTGTACCGCATTGCAACACTAATGTTTGGTATTTCACCGTATTTGTCGTCACAAGATATTACTATTTGCATAATATACTGCTAAACTATATAATAAGCAACGTTATAATGGTAGTGCTGATTGAATTTGACGGTAGGTCGGCCACTGAGACCTGCGCCTGGCACGCGGTAGGAGCAGTAAATCTTGACCATTTTATCTAGCGTTAGGCAGTAAACATATCCAAGAAGTGATAAATAAACCGTGTCTATGATCTAGAGAGCATTCACGTGAAACCTGAAGCTGTAAATGTCACAAGTGGAACGAGCCGCATTTTGGGGCCAACAGCTCTAATATTGTATAAAGCCTAATGAACCGCTAAGTGCTCTAAGGTAACTTCAACTTCGGATTGTTCCTTAACAGGTACCCGCGGTTTTTAAATTCACCGCTTCCATCGAGATAGTTTTTCAGTTTGATCGATTTGGCAACGGTAACTCAGAATGTACTTCTACATACTTCTTACGCGATTAGTTTCTTCGATGCTCCAGGTTCAGGTACCTTCTTAACACCGCAGACGTTATCAATGTAGAGCTGTGCAGACTGATCAATTCTAATTCACGAGTCCACGTTTCACCACAGGTGAATACTAGTGCTTCTTAATTGCGTTGCTACTAAGGTATTGAAAGCGATAATCTACAATCGTTCCCCAGCAAGTTGATGTGATTACATATTCAACAGGATTTTTGGTAATCATTAAAACATAGCTGAAGGACAAAAAAATGGACAATGATCTAATATTTTAATAGAAAAATCATCGAATCCGAAATAAAGGAACAGAATAGAGAAGTCGCAAAAGGAATGTTCAACATTATTCCACTAAGATTTCGATAGGAAAAGTATAAAAACGCACGAAAAATTTGGAATGTGCATAAAGTAATCGATCTGTAATAATAATCATAAATCCGTAGCGTCGAACTAGAAGGCTTAGGCATACTCGCCCTCAACCTCTCCCTCCTCCTCGAACTCTCCTTCATCGTCGGCGGTCGCCTCCTGGTATTGCTGATACTCAGACACCAAGTCGTTCATATTAGACTCGGCCTCGGTGAACTCCATCTCGTCCATACCTTCACCAGTATACCAATGCAAGAAAGCCTTGCGCCTGAACATAGCTGTGAATTGCTCAGACACTCGCTTGAATAGCTCCTGGATGGCGGTAGAGTTGCCGATAAATGTGGCTGACATCTTAAGACCGCGTGGAGGAATATCGCACACTGCTGTCTTCACGTTGTTCGGGATCCATTCCACGAAGAATGAGGAATTTTTGTTTTGGATGGTGTACATCTGATCGTCGACCTCTCTCATAGACATACGGCCACGGAAGATGGCAGCGACAGTGAGGTATCGACCGTGACGAGGATCGCACGCAGCCATCATGTTTTTGGCGTCGAACATTTGCTGGGTGAGCTCAGGCACGGTGAGGGCGCGATATTGTTGAGAACCACGGGCAGTGAGGGGAGCGAAGCCTGGCATGAAGAAGTGCAGGCGTGGGAAGGGCACCATGTTTACGGCAAGCTTCCTGAGATCAGCGTTGAGCTGACCAGGGAACCTCAGGCACGTCGTCACACCAGACATGGTTAGGGAGACCAGATGATTAAGGTCACCGTACGTAGGGTTCTGCAGTTTAAGGGTACGGAAGCAAATATCGTAGAGAGCTTCGTTATCAATACAGAAAGTTTCGTCTGTGTTTTCAACAAGCTGATGGATTGAGAGAGTTGCATTGTAGGGCTCAACGACGGTGTCTGATACTTTAGGGGAAGGCACCACGGAGAAGGTGTTCATAATTCTGTCTGGGAACTCTTCCCTGATCTTGGAGACGAGCAACGTTCCCATGCCAGACCCGGTGCCGCCGCCGAGTGAGTGTGTCAACTGGAAGCCCTGCAGGCAGTCGCATTTCTCAGACTCTTTACGAACGACGTCCATGACTGAGTCTACCAGCTCGGCGCCCTCCGTGTAGTGGCCCTTCGCCCAGTTGTTGCCAGCGCCGCTCTGGCCTGGAAATAAAAGTTTCCGTGAGATTCAAGAGCGAACATTGAGTGTGAAGGAAAACTGACAAGGCGAAAACCTTACTCAACACTTTTCAACTTAAAAAATATAAAAGAGGGAACGGGAGGCCAGCAATGGAGCAACGAAGAAAGGGATGAACTGTATTCTACCTTTAAGTTAAGTTACTGCAGCTTATTAACTTTGAACAATACGAAAGCAATAGATAGGGATCTCAGAGTTTGAGTTCAGTGCACCATGGCATGAAGTCGGTCTTTAGCACCACTTACACGCAAGAGAAAATGCATCATCGATTCCAATGCATTAGCCAGAGTAACAGCGTGACAATGATTAATCTTCTGTGCACTTGGAAGAGTGCACCAAGTCACGAGTCAAAGATCACGTTATGTTTTGCCTCAACTAGTATCCAAGGTATATAATCAAAGGACTCGGGGAAACGCGTTTTACGATCCTAGGCCAACTAACAAAATCTGTAAATAGGCCAATGCGAACTACTCCTCAGCTGGTGCTGAATTGTTGCAAACTTCTCTGCAGGTGAGAAAGGTTTAGTCACAATAGATTCACACCATCAACGACGAAGTCCTGCTAAGTCCCCACCCGACCGTAAGCATGGATTAGGAGCTTCAAATATTCACAAAATAAATCGTGATAAAAATAGAATAAGAGACGAGACGTACCGAACACGAAGCTGTCGGGTTTAAAGAGCTGGCCATGAGGACCCGCCCTGACGCTGTCCATGGTGCCGGGTTCCAGGTCGACCAGCACGGCGCGGGGCACATACTTGCCCTGCACACACAAGTTCTCTCAGTTCAATTGTTCTTGTACATGAACAATAAACAGGTTTAAACTTTAAAAATTCTCAACACCCGTTTTAATCCCAGTACCAGCCTCATATGTACGAATCTATCGATTATAATGAATCCGAAAACGAAAAGAACAACGCACGCAGGACACCAAAACAGTTGGAACTCCCAAGGGACCTGAGTGCATCTGTCAAAATGTCAGGTGCATCTGAGCAACTGCTTTTTTCAAAAGAGTACAAGTAAAAGTGAAAAGATAAAATCCAACTTTACCCGTGAATATGATCTTACTTCTTCCAAGTAGTTGTTATGTAACCCGATTGAACGTAGTTGCACCGAGCTATTAAGTGAAATTATTTGGCTAGTTTCGACCATTAACTTACGTACATTTAACGGCGAACGAGCGCTGTTATGACTATAGTGATTCAAGACCCACCCAATCTGAGTCTTTAAACCCGAGTTGTTAATCTCTATAAAAAATCATCTGAAACACTGTGCATCCAAGAACTCTTTAGTATCTTAATTACAGTGATGATCAAGTTGGCTGAATCGAGCTAATAAACTCGCAACTGCATGCCAACAGAAAGGCACCTGAAATTATAAGGCAGCCCTTCCTTGAAATTATGAGGAAATATTTTGCTTACAATAATTTTTTTGCACCAAGTGTGCACTTCTTATGCTTGTAATACCCGATATCCAAACACCTGAAGGGTTAACGTTAGGCTAACCTAATCGCCTAACAACTTCCTGCAGAAAAGCTCACCTGGTTGCCCTCGTTGTAGTAGACGTTGATGCGCTCGAGCTGCAGGTCCATGAGCTCCTTGCTGGTACCCGAGTACTCCCCGGTGGGCTGGATGCCATGCTCATCGCTGATGATCTCCCAGAACTGCACAAAGGGTTTAGATATTTTATGTAATGATTATACTTTTCAACATCACTCGTTACTAAAAATTGAAAAAATTAGGTGCTATGGCACAGATTATAGTACACTAGTTTTTGGTATGGTATGCAGATGACAAGTCAGGAGAAGCAACCCAAGTGCTCTCAAAATTGCCAGATATAAAAATTTAAACGCTATACTAAAGAGTACAGAAAAACCCATCTCGTCTGAACCCTTAAAGAATCAAGCTTCCACTATTTGAAGTCTTAATATTTTTCTTGCAATTACCAAATAATATTTTTGATCGAGGTGGGGCATTTAGCATGGGCAAAAATTCTGGATGCACAAAGACATTAGGCTGAATTCAAATTATTTGATGTAATGTTTGAAACAAATTTCAACTAGTTAACTGAGAAGGCATGCAAGAAAGGCAGTAAAATATACATCACATTAATTTTGTTTGTAGAAGCTGATAAAGAATGCCATGGTGAAACAGATAAGATTTGGTGCTCGTGATATGATAAGTGGCAGAGTAACAAAGGGTACAGCCATGATTCACCACACTCGAATGAATGAAACAAATGTTAGACACCATAACCAGCTTGATGGAATATCTTCAGTTAGCACTCAAAACATTTGATCTTTGCTTCGTTTAGAAACTCACCACCAATATTTTTCATCTGAACAGTAGTTTTTGCTAACCATACCAGATGGTTGTGGCAGATGTCATTTTCTTTCAAGATAAAAGAAACATTTTGCTTAGCATACACATACAAATTTCAGATGGGTTTACTATACAAGGCTATAATTGTAATTTTTAGTTCATCGATGGTCTGACTTTGTCTTTATCCTCACTAAAACGGAATCATTTCAAAACAATGCATCACATTCAGGTCAACAAGAAATAAAAATGTAAAAAAAAACTGAAAAAGCAGAAAATTATATAAAATCTTAACTCAGTTAAAATGAAATCAGAACATCTGAAAAATGGGATCAAGGGGATATTCCAGGGCAATTGTTTATAAATACAAGTAAAGCCCCGTCCACACGTTCAAACTTATCGTCAGTCTTGCATGTCATGCCAGGTTTGAGCGATTTTGACGGAAGACTGAAGAGCGTCCACACGCTCAAACTTTCCTTCAGTTTTTAGTGCGTTCGCGACAATGGAGGAGGCATTGCTGCTCGTTGTAGCTAGTGGGCGCAGGTTGTGCCAGCATAATTAGGTTAAAGCGATGCAAACGTACGCGGTGGTTCCGAGAATAGATTTAAAAAATACAATGAGGGTTGATAGACTAGACAGCATCCCTACCAGCACCAGACAGCATTGACGACTTCATTTTGGCACATTCTTTTCGATAAAGTTTTTTTCTTTGCTACAAAGTCTCTGTTTGCTGTATGATCAACTTCTTTGCACTTAGCGATCAATGCCGCATAGGCCAGTGCTCTCTTGTTCATGTCACTGTTGCTTTTTGATCGAATTTACCATAAACATGGGAAACTACGATATAACTCCATAAACTCGCCAAAATAAATCGTAAAACCAGTGTCGGATATCCTGGGATATGAAAAACTAGAGCTAGCGAGGAACAATGTCACAGCTCTCTCATCATCAATATAGACTGAGATAGAGTAAAAGTTCGACTAATTAGTCGGTTGCCCGTCCACACGCTCAAACTTATCGTCTGTCTTGCATGAACCAAAAGGTCTCGCCCGTCCGTCTTTTCCAGGTTTGTCAAACCTCAAACTCCGCCCACCCGTCATGCAAGACGTCAAACTTTGAGCGTCCACACGCTCCGTCTTGTCGTCAAACCTGGCATGACATGCAAGACTGACGAAGTGACGATAAGTTCGAGCGTGTGGACGGGGCTTAATACGTCTTCAAGTGAAGATGTTTGAAATCTGCTCATTGCAAGTCTGAATTGACAGGACTCAGCAGGGGGCAAAAGTGACTTGAGCATGTAAAGAATCTATCAAGTCTCCGAGAGAGCCACAAACAAATGCCCTGGATATGGCTGCTCAAGACTCAAAGTAACAATATCTCAGTGAGAATAAAAGATATAATCTAGCAACTTTGAAACGTCAGTGCATTACAAACCAGTTGCATTAAAATTGACTTGCAATACCAAGATAATTCCAAGGTAAATTATGCAAGAGTGAAGAATTATTCAAACGGAATTTCAGAGAACTACTACACAAAAGGAGGTATACACATTTCCATAGATAAATGAAATAGAATGCCATTAGGCTGATGAGTGAAGAGATATTATCTGACAACAATAATTTTAATTATATCTAAACACCCATAATAAAGATGTCCATAATAAAGCAGTCTATCACTAAAAAATTAACCAGAAATTACATTACATTGTATGGTGACTAAATCCTCAATAATTCATTAACACAGTACAAGGTTTGCCAGCCTTCAGTAGAGCATTCACAACAAATTTGAATCCAAAGTAAAAAATCCAGCAAAAACCTTTTTTTTTTTAAACCGTGCTTGTCAATTTTATAAAATACTTCCAACATTGAAGAGATTCAATTACCAAAAGGGAAATCGCACAAAAGCCACTTGTGAATCCAAGCTGGAATACTGGGCAAAATTTTCTGTACTCAACTGAACTGTTTGGTATGGATAAAAAAACTTGCTTTTAAGTAAAGTTTCAATATATCTTAGGCCTATACAACTAATAGGTACAAGTATTATTTTCTATAGAAGAAATTAACAAATTAGGCAATGGTCCTCATATAAACAGTTTCAACCAACTGCAAGCAGACATTTTCATTGCATTCAGGAGTGGCTTTTCCAATCCCAAGCAAATTTTTCACAATGTCTAGGTATCCACTAATCAGACTGGTATCAGGTATCAATGAGACAAAAATACAGTCCATTACTCAGCCTCATGGCTAATTTTATCCATTTCATGACGGTTAGGCTAGGTATGCAAGATTGACAAATCCCAAATTTGGTATTATTGCAGATTAACTACATCCAAAAAACAGGGTGTTTTTTTTTTTAATTATATGTTTTTTGGGGTGTAGATTACGAATCTGAAATCCATTTTTGGCGGTCGGCATCGGAAAACCGATTTTTTTCCGACCCAAAAATCGCGCTAAAAATGCCTAAAATCTGCGAAATCGGCGAAAAATCGGATACTTACCCGTTGCACTGCAACGGGTAAAGAAGACGAAAATGTTACCCGTTGCACTGCAACGGGTAACATTTTCGTCTTTGTCCATAAATCTGGAGATACATTGCCACATCGAGAGATCACAACCTAACGCCAACTCGCAGGTTGGGTTGGTTCGCGTTCGCCCAGGTTCCTTTTAGATCAAAATGCTATCTAAAAAAAGGAACTTGGCTGACTTAACCCAACCTAAGAGCTTTTTGTAAAATTTCGATGAACAATCCGACCCTTTATATAAAGGTGAGTGGGTAACAGAAGTTACGTAACCCCCATGTTAGTAAATAAAGGTGAGTGGGTAACGTAAGTTACGTAACCCCCATGTTAGTAAATAAAGGTGAGTGGGTAACGTAAGTTACGTAACCCCCATGTTAGTAAGTCGCGAAAAAAATCTGTTTTCCGATGCCGACCACCAAAAATGGATTTCAGATTCGTAATCTACACCCCAAAAAACATATAATTAAAAAAAAAACACCCTTTTTTTTGCATGTAGTTAATCTGCAATAATACCCCAAATTTTACTAAAATCTCATGAGTCATGGCTGAGAAGTAAGAACCAACATTTACGAAAAACTTCAACCAGTTCACCTGACAGCAAAAGTTTAATTGCTCAATCATCAAGACAGAAAAATTCATGTAGCTGAAATCCTTTACTTTTTTTGCCTCTTCTCAAGTTCATTTTTTGAGTCCTATAAGTAAACTACCTAGTACTAGCAAATCAGCAATATCATAAAAAAATTTTAAATTAGACCAGCTAGCTAGCTACTAGTAGCCTAGCGAGTAAATGAAGATAGCCACCTATTAATAATGATCCAATTCTAAAAAGTCTCCAGTTTACCACTATGGCTAATGGCTATCAGAAATGAGAATAACTTCACAATGGGTCAGGAAGTAGATAGTAGCTAGCTAATCCATCATTTAGGTAGTATGGAGTGGTTTCATGCAGGGCTGGAAAAGTCCCATTTCTGTCTGAAATATCACGGCTCTAATATCATATAATTTCAGTAGGTATGAAATCTCGCCGCTCGAATGTCATAAATTTTTGTTTGATTGAAAAATCGCGGTTTGCACTTTACAAACATATCACTTCATAAAATTTTCAGCTTTCGCAATCCGCATTGCTTTACCATTCCCGGCAAAATATCCTGCAGAAAAAACATGAACATCGTAATGTAAACAAATCAACTAAACGTTTTGTTGAAGAATGAAGATCAGGCATAGTTGCGGTAATGTCAAAGCGGTCAGACTGCATTAACATTAACACGTGCTCAACTTACACTTTACAGTAAAGACAAATTTTATTGTTGCCATTTGACTGTTTTAGGGTAAAATTAGAGATTTTGGGTAACACGTGCATCATGCATGGACTTTGTAAATAAATTTGCGCCTCGTAAATGGCTTTTCATGGCCAAGATATGGAATTCACGGCTCAGTGAAATGGAATCACAGCTTGAAGAAATATAATCATGGCTGGCAAATCAATAAAACCACGGCTCGAAAAATTCAGTCGCGGCTTGCCACATAGTGGCAAAGCAGAGAGTTTTTTTAGACTCTCCCTCAAGTTCATTTTTGAGTCATAAAGGTAGACCAGTAAAGTATCCTGGATACCAGCATTATCATACATAAGAAATTGGTTTATACCTTAGGTAAATGAGGAAATTAAAAATGAACTGATTCTAAAAAATCTCTGGTTTGTCACTATGGCTTGCCAAGTAGATATATTCCATGCCTGGTTTCATGTAGCCTAGGTACCTACCTAAAGTTGTAAAAATCTAACATTTTTGCAAAAAAATCAATTAGCTACCAGAAAATTTACTGGAACCAGAATGACTAGTGCAAATAATTAAGCGACAAGTTTTCAGATAATTAAAATAGCTAAGTAGATTTTTCTAATGGCGGGAAATGAGTCACAGCAGTGACGGGCGCTGCCTCATTTTATCGATCAACTCGAGGATCATGCAACCCGCATTAGACTCGACAGAAATTGCGAATTATGATTCGAAATAAATAAATTATCTTCAAAGCTACAAACTAAAGTTGTTTTATCAATACCAAAGCAGTCATTATTATAACGATGAACTAGGAAACCGCATGCCAAAAAAACGCGCCAAAATCCCGCTCTCATATCCTAGACGCCAATGGAGGCGCGGTTCAGACAAGGAGCTTTAGACGGCAGTAATCGACACTCAAAACAGCCAAATAGCAGAAATTAGATAGATTTTTCACAAATTATTGCTAAAAATTACCTTTGTTCCAATCTGGTTGCCGCACTGGCCGGTCTGGAGGTGAACAATTTCTCTCATCTTGAAATATTGTCGTGCTTGCTCAACTGCCACGCCTTGAAAGAGAGATCTGACGGTTACTGGTGCGGTCGTCGGTGAAGATGCGATCAATCTCGAAATATCTGCAACGCGCCTAAACCTACCCCAACAGTACTTTTATACCCTAAACTTCAGCAAATTTTTTCATTGAACTTTGATATAGATACCAATACTCATGTTTATTGATAAGTTTTTTTTTTCCATTTTAGTATAAAAACAATAATCCCTTCTTACAAACACCTTTTCACTCGATACTAGTGCGAATCACTGAATGCAATTCCCAATGGTTATACAGGTTAACTTTTGTACTTCCAACTGATTTCTATTTCTCTAAATTAAACAGCGTACTTCATTCATTCCAAGCAAGTCAAGAACAACAATTTAATTTTCAGGAAATTATCTCCTAATCGATTCAGCTGTAAGCGATTCTTCTCACTAACCTCTCCAACAATATTGCGATCACATCTCAGGTCGATCTCGTCTCCGTGTTTTTTATTTTAAAATTGCGATATAAGAATATTCTACGCCAGTTCTCGGAGGGTGCTATCAACCGCAATTTTCGGTCATGTCACGGTCTCATATAATAGCTCCTTCTCCCTGTCCATTGGGCGTGTCTTCGTTTGACAAAGGATAAAAATTTGATCCGAGTTAGTCAATGTCTCAGAATAGAAGTAAGTGACATAACTCTCGTGATTACAGGTACATAAATACTCCTAGAACATAAAGTAAAAAATTTGAAATGTTGAATCTGCTTTAATATCTTGCGGGCATTATCTTCTGACTTAAAGTCTTTATATTATAAGTTTTAATACACGGTTGCAACGACAGAGTGACGATGTCGAAGTCGACAATGAAAAAAAGATTTAGGAGTTAATATCGACAATAAGTTGAAATTTACGAAACATATTGAAGGTCAAGTTAATAAATCCAATAAACAACTTGCGCTGCTCAGACGCTCTTTCGAGTTCCTAGATGCAGAAGCGATGAAGCAGTTGTTCGTTGCTGTCGTGCGCCCGAACCTAGGAGTTTGGAAACGTCGTGTGGTCACCGAAACTTGAAAAGGACAAAAATTTAATAAAGAGTATTCAAAGACGTGCAACAAGGATAATTCCGGGCTTGAAAGGCAAGTCCTATGAGGAAAGATTCAAGATTATGAAGCTTCCAAGCCTCAGTTATCGACGACTGCGTGGGGAACTCATTGAAGCATACAAGTATACTCATGGCTTATACAAGGTCCCAGAAGGATTAATAGAATTTGAAACAAGAACCAACACCAGGGGCACGGCTATAAACTAAAAAACTGCGTTGTAACACATCCATGCGACAACATTTCTTCTCGCTTCGAGTCACCGACATGTGGAACAGCCTCCCTGTTAGCATCGTTGACGCTCCGAGTATAAACGCCTTCATGAACAGGCTAGACGAAGCTATGCAGGAGTCTTAAATTGCCTAGCAAATTTGTTCGGTCTAAAAATGCCTAGCAAATTACGGACCAGGCAATAAGTCCAGCAGCTATCTCAATCAATCGTCAGTTATGGAAAAATCGGGTTCCAAAGGCTGGATCCCTTGTGAATCAAGTCACGAAAAATTCAAGAATCGGCAACAGGCCATGGGCCTATTTCTTCAGTGCCGACATTTCTATTCTAATCTATTATATTGTAACGAATAGATTTATTAATTTGTGAATGGATTAGATAGTTGAAACCTTAATATTGCCAATATCGTGCGAGTCTTATATCCACACTCCACACCAGCGTATCTTCCATGGCTTTGTTTGCATCTCTCAATAACTCGGCATGTTAAAAATGAGCACACTGCTTGAAAATGAGCACCAATGGGCACACAAGTTCCAGATGAACAACTATATACGGGTTCCAAATGAACGTCAATGAAATGAGCACACTGCTTGAAAATGAGCAATAATGAGCACACAGGTTCCAGATGAACCCCAATTAGCATACGGGTTCCAAATGAGCATCAATGAGGTCTCACGTCCCCCATTCACACACCTAGCTTATATATATATAGGTGTGTTCGACAATCGTTTCTGTACGTAATCTTTATTCAAAAATTTCATTCCATTTATCTATTTTTTATTTCACCCTCGCCTGACTTCGCCATAGGAGGAAGATAACACCAGGACTCGAGTCAAGGGGCCGCACTATTATATTCAGTTGCGATGTATTATAATAATAGCGGTTTCAGTGTTTATTAGACCGTCGGCCTGTCGCCGATTCTTAACATCGCAGAATATTCACAGCTTGATGCGGTCTCGAACGCGCAACTCACTGCTTCAAATTTGCTTTGCTTAACCGCCCGCGGCCTCCCTCGCCGATTCTGACCAGAAACAGGCGCACAGAGCTGGGATCGAACCCGCGCCTCTCTGCTCCAGTCTTGGTACTCTGAACTGTAATCACTGGGCCAACTTCGTCAGCCAATTGCTGACGCCTTTTCAATCTAAACCGAAGAATCAAAAACGGGAAACTGGCTGCTATGACGTACATGTAGGACGCTATGCGTCCTTAAGCCGCTACGTGTAGTTAGGCTGCTACATGTCCAAAGGCCGGAAAGTGCACTTAGGCCGCTACGTACGTGTGGGACGCTATGCGTACCTAAGCCGCTACGTGTACATAGGCCGCTACGTACATGTAGGACGCTATGCGTACATAAGCCGCTACGTGTAGTTAGGCCGCTACGTGCACCTACTAGGCTGCAACGTGTACTTAGGCCGGTTCGTGTACTTGAGCCTGTACGTGTGCTTTGGATGCGATGTATACATAGGCCGCTACGTGTACTTCAACGAGTTTTGATAGTACTGTCCCGATCCAACAACGGAGAATGGTCATTATTTGCAGGCAAATTAAGTAATTTATTTGACTGGGTATTTTGCACGATCCTAAGAGGCCCACACGCACCTTTTTTTCTCCCATCCGGGTGACTTTTTTATGATTGATTTCCATATTTTCAGAATTAATGACCTCATGTGGTGCGGTGTTAGGTCACCTTACTTCTCTCTGTCATTGCTTTTCGTGTAAGTGCCAGGCGCAGTCTGCTGCCGATATAGCGACTTCTAATTTCTGTTCTTTAATTGTTTCTTAAGATACACAAGATACTTGCCATCCACCTCAGAGGAAGGAGTATTCAGCACTTATAACATAATTTATCTGTCAGATTCGGTGAGAGACGAATAGTTTTGGAGTGATAGTTATTCACACTAGCTAGTTACATGGAGAGTCCTTCACACTACCCTCCTTCTGGGATAACATGAACTTCAATGATTTTATAAACCATGTATAAAGTTTATTTGTCGCGTGAATGTGTACACGGCATGAGAAATTGAGTTATATACCTACAACATGTGACGCAAAATTCCGTAGAGTTTGCGTAAATTATTAACAATTTTTAATATAGAAAAAATTTACAAGTGGAGTCATCTGGGTTGGATAATTGAAGCGATCCATTGTTTTGCCGGTATGGTACAAAGTGTAGATTTTGAAACTGAAAATAATATAGATGGAAATTATGCACTAAATTGAAGTTACAACATGAAATCTTCTAAATTACTTCAAACAGAAACCCTTTATATTCAAAACCTCTAGAAACATCGTTTCTGTTTTCAACTACCGTAACTACGTATTTTCCGAATGCAACTCGGGGTGTGTCAAGGAAAATAAAGCGCTAAACCAATATTTAAACAACTTTATTGAACGAAGTTAATACTAAAACAGTACATTATCTAGGTATAATATTCACAATGAGCCACAGTAATTCGTGCTGAAGTTAAAGTTATATGGGCATGAGAACGCCGCTGTTTAGCATATTCTTGTTCATTAGAACGGCGTCGTATTGAGCCTCATTATATATCAACGACTGCCTTTTGAATAATTTTTCTTACCGGGAAAAAACACACGTGCAGAATTGACAAATCATCATTAATAAAGTTAATTCAACATAGCTAAAAATGTAGGAATAACGTTTATGAGAAATAGAAACTTTAACAACAAACGGCAATGATTAAAAATAAAGCTTTGCAGCAAGTTTGCAGTTTAATTGATATGAAAATTGTCACATAAATATGTATTGTTCCATTCATATATAAATAATGCGGATATTTATTGAGCCTGAAATACAAACCAGATTATAACTTGTTTGCATGACAATTCATGGATCGAAATGAAAATAATCATCAATTATCTTCAGACTGCTTACTACATGAAACCAAGTATTTAGTATTAGGTAAAATATTATGAGGAGTATAATGTTTTATAGGGAATTTATTTATTAACTATTATTGGGATTCTTGCAGGTGACTTCACAATATGTAAAATGAAGCCGTATATACGCTATACAAATCCTCGCCTGAAGTTTGAATCATACAATAATTGATATAATTATAGGCCAGAAATCACGTTCTTTTCTCCACAAGTTATTGAAAAATATTTTAGATATGTGATAAAGTCTTTGCTAAATTAAATAATGTTATGTTATCTCAAGATGGCAATTACGTAAGAATAAATGCATGTTAATTGAGTACAGCAAACCTAGTCTTCTTCTTGTGAGGTGCTTGAACGACGAGTTAATGCAGTGTGACATTAATCATATGGTTAATATAATACAGTTAGCTCAGTTAATACGAATAAATTGCATACTCAATGAGCAATATAGATTATGTGCTTCACACAATACTTTAATAATTTATTAATATTACTATTAAGATTTGACTATCATCCAAAAGCTTTAAGTCTATTCTATCAGTTTTCATCAGCAATATAAATCTAATTTGACCTTAGGGAGTTTTCGATAGACGCTTTAAAAAAAACTCGCATGCTCACTAAACGGTCGGTTAACAATCAAGTTTTGATGGAATTTTTGAATATTCTGATATCAGAATGAGTAAGCAATGTAAATATTTGTAGAGTTTTTATGTACTAAAATTAGAAAATAAACATGCCCGGTATGCTGCGACTGGCTGCGACTGTCGTGTAAGCGAAGGGAACGCGATAGTCATTTGTTCTTTGAGCGCAAATGCGCTGCGTTCAAACAAATGCATGAGTTATTACTGCATGCCTATTAACCTGCTGTTTACGGTTACAGTAGCCATCGTTAATTATATTCATATATAACATATATAACGATAGAAATCGCCATCAGACATAGGGTTTCATGCTTCATAATTAACCCAAGTGAACAGGTGGCATGCTTCACTCCACTACGAAACGTTTTCTGGTTTATGCCGCAAAGTTTCTTGGTTCATGAAACGTTTCCTGCTGTTGAAACGTTTCCTATTTAAACGTTTTCAGTTGCTCTTATGCATCTGAAACGTGGGATCTCACTAACATCGCTACACAGAAACGGTAAAGTCTATGCTAATACCATAAATTTTACACAAGGCTCATAGTCGTATACAGTCGTCATATCTTATAACCAAAGCACAGTCGGCCAATTCGTATGGAGTTGTACTTTCATATAGACTGAAGGCTAGGCTAGACTAGGCTAGACTACGGTTCTATTGTACTTAAGCCTACAAATGCCAGGTGGCTAGTCCCATAGTAAGCATTACTAAGCATACAGAGCACGCGACGTAAACTAGTCTCCATGTTGTTGCAACACAATATATTCAGGACATGGTGACGCCCACGCACAATATTAACAGTGTCTTTTATTCAGTTGGCGTTTTTGGGCACAAGCTATTCAATACAAAATACGCTGTAGTCGATACACGATACTTTACTTTGGGAAAGACAATCACCAGCCGTAAATTTCTACACAGTTCTATATTGATTACTGCTTGTGATGCGACTCAATCATTACATGGTACACATATATCATCGATCGCAGATGTTTTCCTCATCATTCATGCATTACTCATCGCACAAACTTCACTCATGCCACATGACTCATGCTACGTGAGTCACTCAACACAGTCTCGTGATTACCACGGAGGTATAATCGAATGCAAGTTCTCGCTTTTGCGTATACGCTGTTCTCCTTCTCCCGAAGCAAAACGGCTGAGACATTACTAATGCCGACTAACCACCGCAGAATTGCTTGCATTTGAACGCCATTGATTCTTTTCTTGCAAGAAAAATTAAAATTTGAATTTAGAAACAGAACATAACGAATAACTATGATGTGCACGTGTGTAATTCGTAATCTTAATTAAATCCGCACTCAGTTTTGGAATAATACGAGGCATGTTTTAATTACAGTAAGGACCGCTTTGCCATAAAAGCAACAAATAAGTTTTTCCAAAAATACTTTATTCACTTGAAAGGCATAACTTAGCCTATCTACGTAATTCCCATCAACATCGAGGCATTTATCGTATCTTGGGACCGGCTTTTGTATGCTATCGTCAAAGGAGCTTGCCGCCTGATTAGGTAATTTCGTAAAGAACACTTTTTCAGGCAGCAGGAAACTTCTCAGCTAAGGACGAAATTGCGAATCACTGTTCTCTTTCACTTTACAGCACACTTTTTCAATCAGATCCTTGGTAATGGCTGAAGGTCTCTCACTTCGTTCCTCATCATGAATACGATCTTCACACATAATGTTTTCACCTCACACTTCATTGATTTGACAATTGATATCAACTGATGTGAAGCCTTGGCTTGGGCAGAGAAACGCACGCACTTCGTAGTCGGCGGGATTCTCAATAGGTGGAGGTATTGTAAAATCACGTAAACAGAGGTAAACTAACTCAAATGGTCCCGAAAGGTCGTCAGTGGCTCTCAAACAGTTGTAGCTACACGATCCACTTGCGTTTAACAGCGGCTGCATACATTTTAAGACGAGACGTACTTACGTCAAATACGCCTCGTATAATGGCAAAGCGTTACCTAAGAGGGAGAAATGCATGCGATTTTAGCGAAAACAAAATATGAGTTGATCATTTAATGATCTACGAACAAGCTGATTTGTTTAGCTTTCCTGGTTAAAAAATCAGAAATGTTTTCCATGTAAACCTGATCAAGTCTTAAATCATCATAACTTTTAATGTCCTACTTCCGTGGCTTTTAGATATGAAACTTGGCGTGTCTTGTCGACGCGGTACTAACTGTAATATCTGGATGATTGCGGCAACGTTCACGGATGATGTAGTTAGTTACTCATTATTTATATTATGTATAATATAGTACATGTTTACATTATACCCACCCACCAGAAATTAGATGCATGGCTCAGGTGCTACACTGGGATGTCGTTTTGAGAACATACTTCCAAAGAACAATTCAAAGGAAAATAATAAATAATAAGATTTGAGTAAGCTTTCCATTTGAGAAAATGAAAACCATAAATTAGTAAAAATAAGACAAAATATAGATCAAAGAAAGCAAGTGGACTCGCGTCTACAAATAAATAGAGTCTTAAAAGCAAGGCCTGTCTAATGAGGTACAAGAGATGAAAATAATAAGAGGCGTGGAGTTGAGCAATTACTTCATACACTCCGAACTCAGTATGCAGTGCCAAATTCTGGCGCGTAAACTAGTGCGTACATATAGCACTGTATTCTGCCGCACTTAACTGGTGCGGTGCTGAGAACCACTGTATTTTGCCGCGCCTAAATTGTACGTAAATCAGCAGCACAGTCTTCTGCTTTCTGCCGCCTGAACCTTGCGTCTGATACACAGAATTTACGTAACGAACTTATGCGTTTAGCGGTAACCTAACTAGAGAACCAACCCACGACTCAACAGTGGAACAGTTTATTTTAATCCGCAGCCTTGCTGTCTTCAAGCCTTGCAACTGCTACCCAAAAATAGTTCAGTTCATGTCAGATTTGCTGGCGCATTTATATCACAAATTTATTTAAAGTGACATTCGATCTTAACACGCAGCATGCACTCCCGTGCAGCTGCTTTTAACGATAATATCCACAAACAGCGATGTTATTATGATTTAAAGTGAGCCCAGAGCTGAAGCTGGACCATCACATGTTTGAGCAAACGTTGCATAGTGTGGAACGTGAACGCAAGTAGCTTAGTGGCTATACGAAAAAATATATAAAATCGCTAAAGCTTGGATTATGCCGATGAGTTTCATACCACAAATTGCAGAAAAATAAAGACACAACTTAACACAAGTTTGACTAATTAGCCCATACAAATAATTGAGCAAACATTGATCAGCTACTGAGACTGCGGTTTTTAAGCCCATACAATAGGTTGCAACAATCGTACGCCAGCTCAACATGTCTAATCTTGTGCATATAACTACAAGGTAAATAGATCGCGCCAAAATAATCACCGTTGGTAAGGACCAGAATGTAAACTCGAAATCATTCTATGGAAACAATCGACATCATTAACGTCCTAGACTCTTCACTTCGGCGTTAGTTTTCAATTTCACCTATATGCATTTGATACCGAATTAATTCAACCAACTAACACACGTGAAGGATACCCTATTAATAGTATTCAACCGTTCATAATTAATCTTAGCAATCATGAACAATTATTCAATGGTACAGATTTCATTCAACCCCCACCCTGGGAGGAATTATCCTTAACAAACGCCTAGCAGAGTGATTTGGTAATTCCTCGTCACACCAAGATTTTCCAACGCAAAAAAATCTAGTTTCTTTCTCTAATGAAATTGCTTCAAACTGTGGTTTGAGGTCGGCAAATTAATTATGAATAACTGAATTCGTAGCCTTAAAAATAACCACTATTTAACTACAGTATTCCGTTAACTGAAAGTCTAATTCCTTGGTGATGCAAGGATTTTGGTACCAGAATCAAACCAAGATCTAAACCCAGGTGATGGCCGATCAACCCAACACAGTAGGGCCGCAGATGGTTCGAAATAGAGGGTTTGAACCCACGAAAAAGGAGTTCAGGTGACCTGGCTTACCAGTCACGTCTTCAAACTGCTCAGCACACATGCCGGAAGCTCCTCTTCATTATTTAATAGTTTTAGGATACAAGGAATTGTGCACATTATACGCACAATCAAACACGAAATGGACTGGATCGACAATGGACTCAATCAAACACGTGCAACGGCGCACTGGGTCGACAATTCTCCGAACTCACTCGCAACTGGAATGCATAGCGCAACTGAATCAATAAGAAGTCCTTCAATTCTGAACAGATCTGCTTGATATCTAGAATATAAGTAATAATTAGCAATGAGTTACGGGAGTTATAGTTTATCACATTTGTTTCTTGATTAAAAATAACTTTTAAAAATTAGGTTAGGTTAACTAACCCTCTATCGCCAGAGTAACCGGAACAATATTGTCATAAGCCTACTTCTTAAAAAGGATACGTTATAGACTAGTAGTGAGCGCAAAATGACTTGCACTGAATGACTGATGGTTGCCGCTACGTACAACTTTAAAATGTTCTCTGTTGCGTATTCCTTGGCGGCGCATCAGCGTGACCGGGGACTAGGAAGTCCCGAACTCATCATAAAATCATAAGGTATTAACGTCCTCGGATTGCTACAGTCAATAGTGTACTTTTAATTCGATTTGAAAGTTACGTTCACGGTGAGTGACGGCTGTAGAGGGTAAATGAGATAGGCAATGTTATGATAGGTAAGGTTAAGCTATTTATTACATCAAAATGTGGTAACCTATCCTATCTTAACCTATTTTTTTAAAGTTTCCGTTGAATACAAAAATATTAAAAACATGTAATAATTAATTCCGCGATGCATTGCTTCTTATTCCAAACATCCTGAGTATAGCAGATCCGTTCATAATTGGACTTCTTATTGGTTCAGTTGCACTAAAGTGGCGTTCGAGTCCGCTGGCGAGTTCAGAGAAGTGTCGATTTGATCGGCATAGCGCATGCGCGGCCTGATGTTCATCGCATGTCGCGCTTCCTTTGTTTACGCGGGAGAATTAAGATCAAATACTCATTTGTACAAGCTCGTGTATTAACGCGTCTTCACCACCGAGCTTCAACTAGACTTAAAATTATCATTCTTTGATTAGAAAAGAATTGCAAAAATTGCGTTTATGTTTAAAACAAATCACAACCGTGCACTGGATGACGCACTCTTGTAACATGAATTCTGGAACAGCAGCAACGGAGTGTAAGTGAAAACACTACCAATGCCTAGAACGAGTACTCGACAAAAACGTAATTACCAACCTACCAAACATCACAAATTACTAACCTTAGGTAAAACTATTAAGGAAATAAATCCTGAACATTGAAAATAAAGCTTATAAATAACTTAGTTAATAAAAATGCAACAAATTTGTCTTCTGCGACGCTTGCTGCAGCGCGACCGGCAACCTCAACTAGCTTAAGGCTCGATCGCTTACTACACAGTAACTAACTACAACAATAGCTATAATTTACAACTTATAAATAAAATTAGTAGTATTAATAATTATAATAATTCGAAGCTATCACCAAATACTTCAGGAAGTTAAGAGCACACAAAAGATACGGAGAGTAAAAGTGGTCTCCCAAGCTCCCAATAAATAGAAAATAATGCCTGCCTATATAGAATCTGTGAAGTGCATCATTTAAATGATAATTACAAATACAAAATGAGGAAAGATTAGGCGAGGTTGTTAAAAAAGATTTCATTAAGGAGACAAGATTAACACATAATAACTGAATCCTTTCCTTATCGCATTAGCAAAACGATCAACTTCATGAAAGTATGTTCGAAAGAATTTTTAAAATGACTAATTTACACAACTTAATAAGGATCAATTATCATCTGCGACACCAGATTAATTTTAAAGGAGTCATTATACAGGATAAAGTAAACCTTGGACAAGTAGGTCTCTTCAACGCCGATAGGTTCTTAAGTTTAAGTAACTCTTACAAGGAATACATGATCTACATGCTCGCTAGTTAGCATCGTAAGGTGTATCAAAATACGTGGACTGCAATCAGAACCTTACGGAATATTCGTATACGCAGTTGCATCAGTGATAAACGTGACCTTATTAGCCTAGGAACGTACATTAATCGTATACAGTCGTGGACGAATACAGTGAAGCATCATACCTTAAGTGTAAGACAAACGTGACCTAGACCTAATAACATCTTAATAATTCGTTTCGTTGATATTGAGTGCAGACAATCAACACTCTTGTGCCTAAACTGTACACGGTTCGAGTATCATGTCTCACGATCCAGCTGCCATTTTAGAAATCATTACTGGATTGATGTAATAGGCTTTGCACATGCAATCCAATTCAATGGCTTAAGCGACTGAGTAAGCACTGGCTTAGACCGACAAACGACTAACTAGCATCGAATCCATTGCCTCATTGCAGCTCATAAGCTTAGTTGCCACCGTAGCACCGATGATCGTAATTACTTGCAAAGAGAGAAGGTAATTACGATGAATGTAACGGTACTTATGAGCGAATTCAATACAATTTTCAGAGCGAAATTCTTCGAAATTCGGAGCATGAATCGACAGGACAGGTTAGCGTGACATGATCTATTGCTCCGATGAACGGCAACACACGTGGTAGATATACACGAGAACTTGTGACGTCTCCGACATGCCGGAGCTTTGAATATAATTGATAATGCGAACATTAATGCCCCATCGCTGACCTTCTGAGCAGGCTGGTAGTAATGCACAATTTAAATTTATCACGTGGGAAATTGCGATTCTCAGAGGAACTATGACTTGAAGATTGTTTCTAAGGAATGGATATGCTGTTGTCTCGCAAATCCAAAGGCCGGATTTGGGCGCACAAGCCGGTGTCTGGGATTGAGGTATAAACACTCACGCTACTGCGGTCTACGTTCATTTCAGTATCAGAGTCGACGCACAGGGAACTTTTGTTCGATAGCATAGGACTGACTTCAGCAGATGATGTTGAGGGTTCAGAAGTCTTAGGGCTCGTGGCGACGGCCGTTATTGGGGTTGTGTTTCGAGGGCTCACAGGGGACCCGACGAAGGGCAGACCTGGAGGGCCTTGAGTCCTGAGGTATGAGTCGGAAGCGGCTGATGTGTTGTTTGAATCGTGGCCGGAGTCGACGGCGGCGGTAGAGGATGGGGATGAATCTGACAAACGTGGATCCATTGTGGTCTTAGAGGAGTCATCTCGTGAGTATTGTTCACAGGTTGTCGTTTCACTAGTTGGACTCTTATCCGAATGTGTGCGAGTTATCATCTCTTGTTTCTGATCACTCTCCTTCAGATCGTCAACAACGAGCAGTTCTTCTTCTTCCTTGACTTTGGTCAGGCTAATTTCAGTCTCACGAGGCATATTGGTTTTCTCGTGAAGGCTAGAGCGATTCTCACGCTCTCCATTGCTCATGCTAACAAGTTCAGGCAGCTTCAGGTTTATTCTGGACCTCATGCGATGCAGGTAATCACTGCCTGGCAATAGGTAATCATTGCCAGGCGGTAGATAATCATTACCCGGCTTCAGATGTTCGGCAGTGAGTGATGATGTGACTGACCATGAGGGATAAGGAAGTTTTTCTTTCAGGGCTTCGCTCCCACGACTGGATAGGTCTCGAGGCAGGAGATCCAACACAGATTTAGACGTGTATTCTGAGAGTCCAAAGAGGCCGCTTGACCCTCCAATATTCTCATGCGGATTTTGGTCGAACCGCGAAACGTTGGGGCAAAATTTTCGCAGATCTACTTCTACATTGGAGGCGAAACTGGGCACAGGGTTGTCAGTGGCGTAGGTTTTTGACGGATGGGCACTGAATGGAGGGCAGGAGTCTCTGCCAGTTGCCGGTTCAGCAGAATGCGATCGTGAATCTTTATGGTCCTTTACTGGGTATCCTGGGTTTGAACTCGAGGTGACCAAAGCCCCACCGCTGTGATGAACCACGCCGAGGTTGTCAACTCGTGGTGGTGTCAACCTGCCCGAGTCATGACGGGGGTGGTGACGAAGTTTGTTGGGTTGGCTGGACATGGTCGAGGTAATACGACGTGGAGTGGTGCTGATGCCGAGCTTCTTTATTTTGTCGTAGAGAGTACGTGAGGGAACCTTGTACTGCCGCGACGCCTGTGTAAGAAAAGACGTTATAAATACTTAATGCAGCAGGAACAATTAAATACCGAAATGTTAGTGAGGGAAGTTTCATGTGAATAATGATGGTAGCGTTTATGCTGAATGTACAGCAGTTATGCGCGTATAATGCATTTGATCAATGCTATTTCAGTCCCATTAATTTTATATGCAGGGGCATACACTCTCACAGCCATAACACACGCTATCTATCTCCTTTAAATTTTGAGAATAATTGAAGGTTAATTATTTCCAACCAAAATTTTGAGAAAGCCCCAGAGAGAGAAATTTTAAAAATTAAGTGAAGTACTGCATTGAGGGCTACTCTACAGCAAGTACTGACCAGAAAATAACTGTAATACTGATCTGCCCGGTACTGACCAAGGATACTTTAGTACTGACCAGCAGGTTACTGAGCAAGGATACTCTAATACTAACCAGAAGGTTACTGCCCAAGGATACTCTAGTACTGACCTGTAAGGCAGTAGTGCCGTTCTTAACAGCATCGATGGCTAGGTTTAGGTCCTCCTTGGAGTATTGCTTGTAGCGCTTCCACTCTGGCTTGTGGTTACCGCCCCCACCGCTGCCACCGTTCACGTAGGGGGCGTACGACGGGGAGCTGTACGGAACTGCCGACGTTGATGTTGGGACTCCGGCATTTCTGGACGTGGTAGTGTCTGACAAATTGAAGTTTGAACTTTCCGACGACCCGTTGACGAGATTTGAGTCAGTTTCATGGATGGATTCTTCGGTTTTGAGCGGCGGTGACACGCATGGGCGTTTTCGATGAGGGTTTTGAGGGTAGGCCGACGTGGGCAGTAGGCCTGTGGAGCGCCAGTACGAGCTGAGGTCGGGGGTGGGGGAGTGGCGGCCACTGCGAACCTGGCAGCAAAATTTGCGTTATATATCAGTGCACATGATTAATCTTAATATATTTAACCTTAACCTTTCACATCACGTTGCATTTACTTCATCGTCCATTTGAATTTTGGGTTCACTTGTATTTTCGGTTTAGACAAAGTTATCCCTTCAATAAAGCAGTAATATGTTATTCAATTCGTGTGGATGATCCCTTAGGCAGGCAAGTAATTGCGACAACTGCCTTTCTAGGAAAGTAATACAACAATAATCAAGTGAGGAATGGACGCATAATTAAATCAACTTTATCGGTGCATAAGCGAAGTCATTTAATTATAAACCAGAGCTTCAGAGCAGCACTAATGCTACGATCCCTGACCTCCATACGCAACGGCGACACGACATCTCGGTAGAACTGGGGCCATAATAATAATAATAATAACATACTTTCAAAACTGGCAAAGTGAACGTAAGTACTTACGCTCTATTTTCTTGTCTATGATTGGTGGATTTTGCATGAAAGGCCGTCAATGATTAGCTGATGAACTTAAGATCTCTTGACTTTTTTTGAAAGTATAGGCCCTAAGCAACAAATTTTTCTTTTACGTTGTTCCTGCCACAACAACAATGGCTTCATTTCTACGGGTCTACATTATTGCTCTTGGTTTTCCATTGTTACAAGTGAAGCGTAAATATGTGTCGTCACACGAATCAATAGATTTGGAGCATTTCTTAACAAACTGGGGCAAATTATCAACCTTATCCTTCCCTTCTCATAGGAAGATTTTAGCGCTTCTTCAGGTTATGGAGGAATGATTACTTTACTTTTGTTTTTTATCAATTAAGACAACATTTGTGAATGAGGTAAAATGCAAATTATGCCATGTCAAATTGGGCATAAAGTGAAAATCTTCGAAAGCCAGGATTGCTATCGTACATGGTCTGCAATAATACAGATCTCCCGTGTTTCTATTCCTGCGATCCCACAGCCTGAGTTAAAAGTACGAAACCGATGCATAAAAGTACACGAATCTGTAGGCAGAAATTGCCCCTGTACCCCAAATTTTTGCAGATCATGTCACTTGGTCGTGCATTGTCATTTAATGTATATCTTACTGCGAATCAGCTATCTTTTTCTTATCGGACATTCTGCACTGAAGTAACATGACCAAAACACGTGATGTCTCAAGACGCTCTTGTCGCGAGTGATATGAATAAGCGTCAACATTATTGCGGACCTTAGACGCATGCGGTAATATACACATGATATATTAACGCTTATCAGAATGCATAATTTTACAGAATGGAGGTACAGCTGTACCTATATGCAGTCAGGGCAAAGGTAAAGAAGCTTTGCAGACAAGTCAAGTAAAGATGGTAGTGCATGGGAACCTGCAGACAAGTGTTGGTCGAGGGTAGTGCGACCCTCCAAAGGTGGACAGGACCGTTAAACAAAGTTTTAACAAAGACAACACAAAGATTAAGTAAAGAATGCTTTCGGACAAAAACGACGTAAAGTTCCGATAAAAAAAACACCGTTTCCCGGCAAAGACAATAAACACTCGCCTGGTCATCGTCGGGGTAGTTGCTGAAGTCGTCGTTAGCGGCTAAGTCTTTCTTCACCGACACGGACCCAATTCTTGGTATCTGAAACACCCACATTGATAAGAAACTCCATTGTTCCTTCCACCTACAAATCATTCACAAACAATTCAATGCAAGAAAATTCATTCTCGTTACAATCATGAATACATAAAAGGAGTGAGACTTTGCGCTGCACGTCTGTCACTTTCTGCGCCATTTTGACCCAGTTCGGGGACTAAAGTCTTATCTAGCTAAAGTCTTATCATTACAACGGGCAGAAAGTGTGTCACAACTTGGAAAGTGTGACCCATTCGTCTTATCAAGTGTACCATCAAGTGATTGTGTTCATCATAATCTATATTAGGACTGTTCATCACAATAAATGGAGGGTCAGATAGCAATGAACATTGCAATTTGGATTTTTTTGCAAGATTTATTAAAGCGCGTGAAATTTTACGATGCTGCAACCACACGCTAGAAGCAAGAGAATACATTTTTGCATCTTCTTTTAAGCAAACGATTTCTTTTCTAGCTTAAGAAGTAATGACAAGCCTTAAGAATCACACTTTAAACTAAATCAAGAATCCTAGAGCAACATTTTCAATCCTACCGAATGATAAACTCTGCAATGACACGGAAGAAGAATTAAATATCTGAATTATTATTAAGTTAAGCTCACCTGTGGAAAATTATTCCGCCCCAAGATATCCAGGGGGGAAGCAGATGGCCCTACGGCTTGCATGAGGGGGAAGTTGAATGAGGGAAAGGACGAGTGGAAGCTGGATGAGGGGAATAGAGACTGGGGCAGTGGTGGAGGTGACACGCATTTACGCTTGCTTTGAGGGGAGCTCGGTTGGCTGTTCATCCAGCAAGGGTGGATGGAATGTCCGAGGTTGACCGGAAGATGATCTCCATCAGGTGAACTGGCGCGTTTGATGTCGCGTCTGTCGGAGGAGAGGACGTCGGGGCGGTTCAGGTGTCGGTCCAAAGATGGCGGGTAGAATGTCAGGCTGGGGCTCAGTACGGACGAAGGGATCATCATGGGTCGCTGCGACGACGGCCTTTCATCGCTAGGGGACGGACTTTCCGAGGAGGAGGGACTGTGGGGCAAGTATTCCTTTTTGTGGGACAGTGGTGCCGGGGACTCGTGCCGGGACAACGGGGTGCTGGACTTGGAACGTAATTTCTCTTTCATGACTTCAGTAAACGCGGAGGAACCAGAAAATTTCATATTATTCAAGTACTCTGACTCCAGAGCGTCGTGTATACGTGAGCGTTCAAATGCCTCCAAAGACGTCATACTTCTGTCTTCGGCGTCCATTGAAGATAGCGAAGTTTTCTCCGCGCTTTTATTGGTGAAATCGTTGATGGATATCGCCTCCTCTAAACCACGAACCTTGAGGCTTTTGGCAATAGACAACAAACCCTTCAGCTCTTTCTTTTGCAACTCCACTTCCCCTTTGTACATGTACGCGAGAAGTAACTTCATGTCGAGACTCCTAACGTCTTTGAATATCAGACAAGGATGAGCATTGAGGCCTTGTGCGCTCTCGTCTGCCGAGATGAAGAGTTCTCTGAAGTAAGGCGAAGATGCTGCAAGAATGAGGCGGTGGGCTTGAATCTTGACTCCATCCTCAAAGGCTAGGGTAACGTCGGTGAGGGTTGAGGACTCGCACGTTGAGGTCTTGTAGAACTCATCGTTTATGTACTGCGTGAGGTGAGAACCGTGGTTATTCCACCTCAAATATAACCTTTGCGAGGCGTCCATCTCTGCGGGAGATGGCGAAGCCATTTCTGGCGGCGACTGCCTGTCTGGAGGCGTTGAACCCTGCAAGAAAAAAATTGTATATTAAAATTGCATATTATTAAAATTGTATATTGAAAGTAAACTGATTTATTCACTTATGAGTACTTCCAAGTCGCGTAAATTGAGGTTGAAGGAATTTCTAAGACCATTTCTTCGGTCAGATGCAAGCATTGTGTAAAATATAAGAAAAAACTTAAGTAAATGCCACTCTACAAGGATGAAATCAATAAACGAACAACAGCAACAATAAAATAATAATAATAAGCGAACACACAATAAAACACGCAAATATTGAAAACTTTGATTGAAAAAATTACACAACCATGGAATTGTGTCAATTGACACAGGTAGTCGGAATGATCAGGACATAAACTAGGTTAGATTCCAATTTATTTGATAGCGATGGCAATAGGAAATGCTCTTTTAAATGAGTATCTTATGAATGCGCAGCGCCGTTCATTTACCATGAAAATTTGACGTTTTCACGAAAAAATTAGAAAATTCAAGTGTTGAGATAAGTTGGAAACACGGAAATGTCGAACCGATGATGCGGTGCAATAGTGACTGACATGCGAGTGGATGCCGACAACATAAATAATAGCAAAATCTTATATACTTCGATGTGGTGAGTGAACGAAAGTGCCCGCATGATTGAACATGTTCCCATTTGTTGATGACTTGATGTGAATTCTTGTATTAAACCTAGGCCAATAAGGTGATATAAATTGGTACTTCTTCAGTTTAGCAGTCACGAAAAAAAAAATCGGCTGCCTGTCTCGTGACATGAAAAATAACCCCAAAACCAGTTTTTGAATAATCTAGGGTCACGGCAGGATAACCAATTCTCTTTCTATCCGGCAATAACGTCGTTATCTACAGGTAACCTGGTACAGGAAAAATTCTCGGAAAAACTTGACTGAAATTATTTTTAACTTTTAGTATTTCTAAAAAAAGTAACTTGGCAATCCTGATGTAAGCCCAGATTCTTCAAAAAGCTGGTTTTAGGCGGTACATTTCACGTCACGAGACGAGCAGCCAAAAAAATTTTTTTGTGCCTGCTAAACAGCATAAGCGCCTTGAAAGGCACGCGCGCCGCCCATTGCGCCCCGAAGCTAGTCGGTGACGTGATGATGACGTCATTCATTCAATTTCCGGTTCAATGTCCAGCCTAAATTGCGACGATTGAAATAAGTCATCTCGCACATTAAACCGAGTAAACACGGGTGGTACAGGAATGAAATTAGAAGGAGGACGTTCAAATCATTCGCACGATAGGGCAAATTCAAATGCCCGAGATGATGAAAGCAATATCAAGAAAAAAAGGAAAAATAATACCTTTTTATTACTTTTTCTCAGAGAACAAATAGGGGATAAAATAGAACCTTTACCACAACAGCGATGGCAATGTAATCGTTGCAAGCCGCTATCTTTGCGACTTCTAGCATACGAAAGAAATAGGTAAATCAAAGTAAATTAATCAATCGAGAGGTCATCTAAAGTTAACCTCCACCTTCCAAAGCGATTAATAGGCTACGATTAACTCGATACGTCTTCTTTGCCCGTTTGGGCATAGAAGTCGTGTATTTTTATAACCTGAATGAAAGAACAAAAACTTATTTTTTTGTTAAATACACGCATTTGTATTCAGTAAATTGTGTGCAACGTAAAATTCTGGAAAGTGAGTAGGTACCCCTCAGCAATATATACCTATGTGTCCGAAAAAAATGATGTGAAACATTCACAACATTTTTAGTTATGGCGCTATTGTGCTCATCTGCAGGAGCACAGAGCAGTTACTTTTCTGCCTGGAGGTGCGACTTCTGCGTTGGCGAGAGAATAATTTCCAGGAAAAAGGCCGCCGTGTTTTCACTAGGCCGCCTTGAACGATGCATGCTTCCGTGAATTAGGTATTATATTTTAGTGTTGATGAATTTACATTATATATAAGACCACAACTATGTCACTATGGGCCTAAATTATTATCATTAGTCAGGGATTAAACGATTAGTGGGTATTCCGATTAGTTTTCTGGGATTCTGTTGTCCTGACACATGATATTAGTTTATAGTTATGTCTTATAACTAGTCACCAATTGATTGGTTTAATAGATTTATTCAATTACACGATTATTAAACAATATTCGCTAAATGACTAACCCAGTGCAGCTGTGGCTCCCACATGCTGCTCCCACCGGCTGGTCTCGTTGACGGAGCAATCGTGGCTGCACGCAACAACCTTACTAAACAAACCGATTAATCCTCGCTTGGTCAGCGCAGCGATCTTCCTTCACTTCAAGTTCCAGCTTTGTTACTAATATATTATCAATTGAAATACGGGTACAATGCCTATTATATAGCACTTAACCATCAGTTGGCACAAATAAGCAAGGCTTCAGTTTGTTACTGTTCGCAAGGCACACACAATATGTCGTGGAAGTTAACGATTTGCACTGATTAGGGCAAAATATTCACCGGAGATAATCAAGTTTCACAAGTGATGCAAGAGGCGGCAGTGACAGGAGCGCTGTGCCCACACATCACACCTCGATAGCAGCAGTCAAGGAACTGGGCGGCGCTGCGCCACCCCGTACGTTTTATCGAGTATGACGAAGACTAAAAGAGGAAATGCAGAACTCGGTGACGCGACTCATTACTCAGAATCTGCGATCGCGCCACTGCAAATTTTCCTCTTACTTTTGTGTTTTTCACTGCATCAAAGGTTGCATTATACTTCAATTTTTATCCCGAATGTCGCATGTATCTTCATTTTTATTTTTTTGCGATATTTTGGGAATGAAATTTGTTTAGTTTCTATACTTCGTTGCTTAATTTAAAAGTCCCGCATTTGGTTCTCTGACTCGCACACCGTAGGCAGTTGCACTATTATCAAATTCATGTACATAATCTAGCTATTTAGAAAAGCAGCTTACAGGATTGTTGGATTTGTATGTTAAATATGTAATTTGACATTGTATCGACATCGGTGTTCCAGTCTGAAGAACACCTTGAGATGAACACGTTGTGCCAGGAATGTGGGTATGCACGTGATGCTGTCTTTAGGGATTTTTGAACGGAAGCTGCGGTATTTATGGAACAGGATCTGTAGACTACGCATGCGCACCTGTAACCTTGCATGCGTCACTTGTGAAAGCGTTCCCTGCACCAGCGTAGGATCCTTCAGTGAACCAACCGCTTAAGATTTCGCTTTTGAATGAGATTGCGTGAAGCGATGGACAAATTCTCGTGGGATTATGATTGACTGAACCGCTCAAGATATCGTTTCTGAATGAGATTAATTGAAATGCTAAAAAATATCATGTGAATGAGATAGCGTGAACCACTGAACTAATTCTCGTGGGATTATGATTGACTGAACCGCTTAAGATATCGTTTCTGAATGAGATTAATTGAAATGCTAAAAAAATCTCATGTGAACGAGATAGCGTGAACCGCTGAACCAATTTACAATTGAGTGAACCGCTAGGTTGTATAACTTGTATAATTACAAAAAAGTGAACCACAATGCCATGTGGTTGCGGAACTTAATAACCATGTTGCCCAATTCATCATATCTTCTTATAGAATAGAATAGAATAGAATAGAATAGAATAGAATAGAATAGAATAGAATAGAATAGAATAGAATAGAATATAATAGAATAGAATAGAATAGAATAGAATAGAATAGAATAGAATAAAATAGAATAGAATAGAATAGAATAGAATAGAATAGAATAGAATAGAATAGAAGTGTCGGCGTTGAAGAAATAGGCCCATGGCCTGTGTGCATGTCGCCTTTAAAATTAACATATCTCGTCTTATACGAGTATTAAGCTCTCGCTACTGCATTACCTCTACTAAAATTTGTATGTTAATATCAGGAGACTATGTGAGGATAAACGTGTCAGTATGTGTTCAGACAACGAAAATAGCTTCGATGGCCAGCTGCGAAGAACGAACTTGACGTTGAGAGGAAAATTTATAGCCACTTGTTTGAGCAATTTTAAGTGCAATTGCAGTGCTTTGCTTGCGGATTTTGTATCAAAATTTATCCTAATGATGCAGAGCTAACACTAGACTGGTTGATTATAAAGTTTTTTTTTTGTAAAGTTCGCAGAAAATTCGCGCGCACTGAGCAGACGCCGCCGAGTGACGTGCGAGGAAATGCCAGAGCCGATCTTGCGCTGCGACGAACTCTTGTTGGTGTTGCTATTTTTCAAGTTGCTTTTATTTATTGCTTCCTTCTGCTGATGTTCGTATTACTTTTAATGGTTCTTCTGCTGGTGTTGTTCGTGTTACTTTAATGGTTCTTCTGCTGGTGTTGTTCGTGTTACTTTTAATGGTTCTTCTGCTGGTGTTGTTCGTGTTACTTTTAATGGTTCTTCTGCTGGTGTTGTTCGTGTTAATTTTAATGGTTCTTCTGCTGATGTTGTTTAGGTTACTTATAATGCTTCTTGTGCTGGTGTTGTTCGTGTTACTTTTAATGCTTATTCGTCTGATGTTTATGTAGCTACTGCCGTTGTTGCTCACTATGTTGCTTGTATTGCTCTTCTCCTGATGTTACGGATGTTGCTGCTGATGTTTTGATGTTGATTTTGCTGCAGCTGTTATTGCTGTTCGCGATCCTTTTATTGCTTCTTCTGCTGATATTGTTGATGTGACTGCTGCTGCTGATGTTACTGCTGCTGTTGATTTTGTTGCTGTTTTTCGTGTTGCATTGATTGCTTTTATGCTGATGTTTTTGATATTGTTGCGGTTCGTGTTGCTTTCATTGCTTCTTCTGCTGCTGCTTTTGACGCTAATGCCGTTGTAGTTGTTAATATTGCTGCTGTTGTTGTGCCTGCTGCTGGTGCTATTGATGATGTTGTCTCTACATTCTTTGTTGGTGCCGCTGCCCTTGTTATTTGGCTGCTGCTTCTTAGCTCATTCGTTAGTGTTTTGGACGTAGCAGTTCCAGGCCACGGAAGGCAGGTCGTCCTCGAATACTGAGAAAAATTTAGAGACTGTCCAAACAGCAATGCCCCTCTTGCTTTTGTGTGGACCATCCTGACCCAGTTTTATCCGGCAAGTGACGCATCAGAGCTACATGCACATGCAGGAAGTGGGTCACTATTTGGATAAAAAATTTTTGAGAGCAGTTCGCGATGACAGTGGAACGTGGACACCACGCATCTGCTCTCAGCTGGACAAGATGATGCATAAAGCAGTTGCTTGCAGCTATGATGATTGCACTCTTCAGGGCTCACGTGCTCGCAATTATGGAGTACTGCTGCCAGCTTTGGGCGGCGCGTATACAGTGGGTGCGATGCAGCAATTATAGAGCTGGGCAGTCCAACGGTCCTTCACTGCAAGAATTAGCAGAACGCGGGACGAGGTGAACTGCCGGAAGACGCTGACGCACCTGGGACTATACCCAGGAAGGGAGAGGAATATAATACTGAACACGTGGAAGATGATATCCGGACTAGAACCTAATTTTGACCCATATCTTTCAGATTTTCCGGTATGTATTTTTGAGCCGAGAGAAAAACTTCACTCTAGAGGCTTTTTAGAGCCCATTGGATACGTTCTTAGGCAAAATCCATGATCATGCGCCTCTTCCCGACTAACTACCAGCAAAAAGAGAGCAAAAGCATATAGCCAGAATTGGAGCAGATGCACGGTATAGTCACGTTTTCTGGTGCCATTGTGACGGGATGTGTCTGTGGGCAGTGGACGATGAAGGCGGCGCATCAGCATGGGCGTGGAAGTCCACTCATAAGGAGATGAAACATGAGTTGCAGGTGTTTCGTCGATGTCTAAAGACGGAAATATTTTGCAAAGCCTATGCATCTAGTGCTTAATCATTTTATCCGTTCCCATTCTTTCTTGCTTCTATTTGTTTTTCGCTTGCTTTTAATCGTATGTGTGACGTGCCCTCGAAGTTAGCTTGAACCAGACGCCACGATAAATGCTCCGTAGAATAAAATAATAATAATAATAATAATAATAATAATAATAATAATAATAATAATAATAATAATAATAATAATAATAATAATGATGAGGAGGATGTAATGCATGTGAGGGAAACGCATGAGGGAGTGACGAGCGGGCGGTCGAGTAACGATCGAATAGTAACTATACGCGCGTAGGAGTAATGCATTATTAATATTAAGATACACTTGATTATTAGTTAAATAACCACTCACCTATAGTGCCTTACTATAGTTGTCACCAGCATCAATGAGGTTTATAATCACTATTGCATCAGTAAGATTAACCCACATTTGATGCCTAACAGCGGTTGACACCTTACTTGTGCATAAGTGTGATTACGACTCACCTTATCTACACGTCTTTGCACGTCAAGATCCTCGTGAGATACGGGACCACTTCTCGGAAATTCCTGCGCAATTCAATGAAGTCAAACCAACTGATCGTACACGAAATGTTGTAAACAGCAAACTGCACAACTTCTTGTTCACAAACTGCACCACTTGATACTAGCCGCGTCTCGGCAGAGATAAGACTGTGCAGTATGTCTCTTGCCCGTGCGCAATATACTCGACTTACCTGCCATATCTCTTGTATCGCAACACCTTCAGGCAAATAACACTTCCGTAACGGACTCTAATTGAAAAATCTTATCCATATCAGCATCGCAAGCCTTGATGCCGTCGCTCATTCCGAAAAATAGACATTATTAAAAACACGCGCAAAATTATTAAACAAATTTTTAATTTACAAGCTCAAAAATTCCCAAGGATAAGAAGCGCGTAATTTCTTCATTGTTTGTAAACGCATTTTCAATTAACAGATTACATCAAACAGATCGCGGCTTATGGCAAGGACAAAAAATACATATATATGAACCAACGTGCGTGCTTATCTATGCCGATCTACGCTGCGGAATAATGGTCTATGAACGTATTTGAGCAGCTTTAACTATGCCTATTTAATTAAGTGAATTAACTAATCTTTGTAATTCATGGGTGGATTAACGGATCATTTTGTAATAATGACTCAAGATTGGCGTCGGTCATATAACATGATAAACTTGGCCAATCAAAGCACCGTTCCATCGCTGCTATTGATTTCATTATTGTACTTTATTTGGATACATTAATTGCAGGACGATTATCTTGGTCAGTTTAATAATCCTGTTTAGGATACTCATCTTGGTTATGATGAGTACCCATGATGTGATGAGCACGGTAATTCATTCATCGTAGCCTGATACATGATAACTTCACTCCTAAGTTCGTATGGCAAGAAGGAAATAACTGCGATGAAGTGCACATGTTTCCGCCAACAGCCGATTTCTGAGAAGGGTAGTCGAGGACTGGGAAGACGGCGCGAGAAGCGGTCGCTTAATTTCATCAGAACGCTCCGCGCCGGCGAATTGATCTTAAATGTACTGGTACATTAACGTTGTCTACTCTGTACCTACAGGCATGGTAACGAGAGTACAGAAACGTCACCCGTCGCTAATGATATTCTTACCTAGCTGCAGGCCGCCATGAGACCACGGGGGAAAGAAAAGTTACTCACGAGAAACACTAGAAGCAAATTGTATGTATTGGTATATTAACGTTGTCTACGGTATTCGTACCTACAGGCCTGGTAACAAGAGTATACAGAAACATAACCCGTCGCTAATGATATTCGTACCTGGTAACGATGGTTACCGCCATGCGAATACGGGGCGAAGAAACGAATCATTCATATCATTCATATCATTCATATCATTCATATCATTCATATCATTCATATCATTCATATCATTCATATCATTCATATCATTCATATCATACTCATAAATGCTGTGCGGTTGCTTTGATCGTCAAATGTTCCGTAGAGTTGTGCAGTTTTTGTTTAAAATGTATAACTTATTTTATGTTTACCAGAACAGGATAATTAAGTTTTTTTTATCCACGAGAAGTCATCTTATGCGCTCGATCGGTACATGCATATTTCATTGTAGGTAAATGCTCCTAGCGTACAATTGAATTGTGATGACTCAACAAGTATGAAATTGTCAAAAAAGTTACAACTCTGAAAGGTAAGTGGTAATTAATGATGAAAATTTAATAAGATTGCACTTATTGATAGTTATTCTGCCGCATTTCTGACACGAGATTAATGCTTCTGCATATGGTACTATTTTCTGGTCTTGATATCCTGGCTTCGTATATTTTTAAATATATAAACATATATTTAAAATATATATATTATATAATTACGTATACTTATATAATATATATATCCTGGAACCGTATATTTTGTATCCTTTACATAATTGAATAAATTTATGGTTATTCATAATAGGATATTTAGAAAGCATTTGTCATTCATCTGCAGCATCGTGTGTGTTTTTCAGAATTGAATGCCACATCCGTCCACATTATTTATTATTTGATCAACAGCAAACAGTGGCCTCGGACCTCATGCGGTGGTCAACGCGCAGAGGCGGCCAAATTGGGGGTTAAGTATCAAAACTGTGGGTAATTAAACCAATTTATCGGGTGACTGTTTTTTTGACGGGTTTTGACTGCATTTGTTTAGGAGGTAACGCGTTCTTAATGTGGCATGTTAAATTGGATAACAAGGTTAAATGACTTTTTGAGCTACCGCGGCAAATTTGGGCATTTGCCCCACGATGTTCATCTGCCGGATTACTTTCGAGTATCCGCGTCAAAGACTAAAGCTTACGATGGTCGTATCTCAATCAATTTATTAAAGGTCGCAATGCGGGGAAGTTTGAAGCGGAATTGAGTGAAGTGCTCCAGGAAATGCTTGCCACGAACGCAGCCTCATGCGTATTAGCAATGCCATCCTACGAATCCTGACTGAAAACGTTCGTCGTACAATTTGAGGTCACCACTTACAATCGTTGTAAAACAAACCATGTATTGGTTTTTGGAACTGACGATTATTGTAGAATTTCTGATAACGGTAGAAATTGAGAACACTTTTGATATTGTGATCATCGCTTAACTTACTACCGTCGTGAAATTACGACCATCGTAATTTCACGACGATTTCGTGGTAGAACTTACGATGATCTTAGAACTTACGAACACTTTATAAGGCTGACGCGTTAGTTGAAAAGTAACGCGTGAAACGTTGGTGCGTCAGTTGAAAAGTGACGCATGAAAGGCTAATGCATAAGTTGAAAGTGAAACTTGAAACGCTGATGCGTCAGTTGAAAAGTGGCGTGCGAAAGGCCGATAAGCAAGTTGAAAGGGGCGTAGATGTGAGTCAGTGTCTTGCAATTCAACGCAGCGTCTCGGCGACGCCAGGGTCGGAACTGCGATGATAAGACGTTATCTTCATTCATCATTGCTTATGAATGATACGATATATTCATTGATGAACAAACGGTCAAAATGGGTCATATCACAACATCCTGCGCGCTGTCCTGCTTATCTGATAAGGATTTGATTAAGAATTCATTTTCAATTATTGGTTGAAGAATTACCATTATCCATTAATAAAGAATTAATGGTTGACCGGGTTCATTTTTTCAACCTTTGCAGCCGATACGCAAGAAATTAGTGCAGGGACAGTTTTGGATCTTATTTGAAATAGTTTTCTTTATTATACATCATTTATAATTATGAAAAATAATCCATAGAATCTTAAGAAAAGCGGTAATAAAAAAAATCAGAATAAATACTCTTTATAAAGTCTGAAATGAAAAGCTTGTGGCATTCAACACAACGCGGTTAGATAATCTACACATCAACTGTTGATCAATATAGCTAATTAAAAATTGTATATCAGCTGAACATTAATTAAGCACGAGTGTGTACAAGTGAAAAAATACGTTACAACTAAAATATAAAAACTAAAATGTTTTCTTTAAGCCTGCTATATTTTTGGAAAGCGTTGATCAAAACTCGACTAGCTAAAATTTCGAAGCAGTTCGATGTTGCTATTATCATTTGAAGCTGGGGACTGTTATATAGTCTGTGTATTGGTATTGGTCTCTTTGTTAGTTTTAGTCTCTGTTAGTACAAGTGTAGGTGTAAGTACAAGTCTCTTTGTTAGTATACTAGTCTCTGTGTTAGTACTGGTCTCATATTAAATAAAAACTACTAACCATTTCTTGCGAATTACCTTTTCGATTTCAGACTGTTACATTTCATTCATTTGAGATGCGAGAGAACTTTTACGTTAACATGTGCCTGGCGATCGAGGCTGTCGAAAGTGCCTTTTTATAAGCAGTTCGAGTACAGCAATGAAGAGGTCGATGTAGAAACCAACTTTCAATTGCAATAAGGATTGCGAGACGAGACGGCAAGATAGATATGATTTTGGATTTACAGACAGAACAAAAAAATAAATACTTGTGGAATCCCCAGGATGAATTGTAGTGTTTCTACCCAAAATTACGACACGCGTTGAGCGAAGGAGAGATATGACCAGAATACATGCCATGAGCGCTGCCGCGGAACACAGTTATTAATGGATATAATTAGTGTATATAATTGTCCTGAACTCGGGTTGGCGTTGCAACATCCGCAAAATAATGAAATTTAATGTGCACGCCAAACACAATACTAAACGACCGTTGTAACCAGGCTATTGGTGGCCGTATTATGGTTGACCAACCATGAGCTGATGAGGTTTATTCATGTGGGCATCTTTGTTGGGTAAAATGTAGCAATTGCAAGTCTGGTCACAAGTTGCGCTGGTTTTCGCAGTGTCCGCACAAAAGATTACGATTAAATAATTAGGATACAAGTATGACCGGTATATACCAGTTCATGTCAGTTCTCGCTACTTTCTGATTTATGGTTTCCTAAAGGTTCTTGAACGGGAATGACAAAGTCCCAGCTCCGCTTCTATTTCGTACTCTGTTTCATATCTTCGTTGCAGGCTGCAATCCTCAGTTATAAGCTATGTATATAGGTGTAGTATATAGGTTTACTATATATATAGGTTTACTACATGTAGTGCCCCAGTATACATACATTCAAGTACTCATATAGTGACCCGGTGTACATTGTAGTATATGTATATATATACATATAAAGTGCTCCAGTGTACTTTCTTGTACTTATATAGTGACCCAATGTACGTTGTAGTATATATCTAATTCTGGTGTACATTTTAGTATATGTGCTCTCTTTATACTAAATATAGATATAGATATATAGATATCACTGGATTAAATATGGCACAGCGAGCACGTTTCCTTTTTTGCAACCTCGTATACTTGCGCACGCAGGCCCTCCTTTGTACCCTCTGAAAAATAGTTACAGTTATTACGTAAGAATATATATTAACTTTACGAGCAAGGAAGAGTTTAGGAGATATGAGTTATTAATGACACGGCGTGAACGAAGTTAGGAAACTCGTGATTGTCCGTCCGCACTCCCTTGCCTTAGTTTCGCTCATTTTAAAATGAAATTAAGGTAATTAATTAAATTAAATGCATTTGTCAATTATTTACTATTGATGCGAAGAAGTGATGAAGGATTTTTTGCACCGCCATCCCTACAGGATTCAGATTTGATATCCTCGAGTTAGATGCTTAATGATTCATGGGCAGATTCGCATTGATTGCGTACGCGAGTATGTAAAACTAAACTACCTATTCAACAACTCCGATGAATATTTTCATCTTAATATAAAAACGTCAGGGCATTCGTGTGAGCGCATTCCAGCAATATTTAGCCTAATTTAACCTTCAATTATCCGGAAATAATGTTTGTGGAATATGAAATAATTTTTCATTTCTCTGAAGTTTGTCAGAGTGCCAATCACTGAGTGGGCATCACTTTCCAGAGTGGGCATCACTATCCAGAGTGGGCATCACTCTCCAAAGTGGGCATTGCTCTTCGGTGTGAGCATCACTCTCCAAAGTGGCCATCGTTCTTCACTGTATCTTATGCCCTAGTATCCTTAATATCCTTAGTATATGCTTCAGACGTAGCAGATCCAGGCCACGATGGATCGGCTTCTCTGACTTTCGCGCCAGTCGATGCACGATGATGTTGCTTGCTTCCGCCGCTGGTGGTGGTGCAGGGGCGGACGATCAGGGATTGTGCCCACGTCCAGTCGTCTCTCGAAGGTCTCCAGCGTGAACTCCCCCTCCATTAGATCCTTTGGTAGGACGTTGAACAGCCTCGGCCCTGCTGAGGAAAGAGATCCTTCCCGCAGGGACTGAAATCTAACCGCGGATCTGTTACGTAGTGTGGGGATACTGCACAGTCTGCCCCTTCTCTGGTTTTGGTATGTTTCAATCCTAAAGTTCTCACTTTCAAAGTTTGGTGCCATTCCGGTTATTATTTTTCATGTGTACAGAATGACATCCCTCTCCCGTCTCCTCTGCAGTGAGTACAGACCCAGGCGCTCCAACTTCCAGCAATCGTTCAACTCCTCCATCCCTCTGATCCTGGAAGTGAAGGTTCACTGGACCCCTTCCAGCTGCCGCACTGCGACGAGTGTGAACGGGGTCCAGAGCTGGCAGCAGTATTCAAGAATTGGTATTACAAGGGCTCTAATTAAAGAGTGTGATAATCAGTTCCGCTTCTCTAGTTCTGAACGTCCGCCAGAACCACCCCATCTGTCGCCTACCTCTTACGGTTATTGCCGCTAAGTGATCACCAAAATTTACCTGATCTTTCATCAACACTCCTGGATCGCGAACGAGTCGCTTCTCTTCGATTTCCGAGCCGTCAGGTGCCATGTAGTGGTGCTCCATACCAGCTCTTCCGCTACCTCTGTGCCTCAGAACCTCAAACTTGGTCCCGTTGAACTGCATGTTGTTCACATGGGCTCAGTCATATATTGCAGAGGCCTTCTTGCAACCTCTCGCAGTCTGTCCTGTTCGTAATTGCCACTAATATCCTGGTGTCGTCCGCGGCTGACGATGCAGAGGCGTGGTTCACTGCCACATCTATGTCGGCGATGTGGATTAGGAAGAGGATTGGACCGAGTACCGTTCACTGTGGTACTTTACCCTTCACCCTGACCTCGTTCGATGTCGAGCCTCCAACAACGACAGCTTGTAGTCTTTCAGTTAGGAAGTTGTAGATATATGCCAACAAATCACCTCCGACCTCCAATAGTCTAAAATTTCTGAGGAGCACTCCATGGTCAACTTTGTGAAATGCTTTCACTAAGTCCAAATACACCACGTCCACCCCTGCCTCTCCTCCTGCATGGCCAGGCTTTGGTGGTGAACTAGTGATTTTCCAGTAACTTTTCCAGTAACAGTAACGTCAGTTTGATCCATGTACTGTACAAACCTTCTGGCCTCGACCTTTTAAAATACCTTGATTACATGTGATGTTAATGTAACCGGCCTGTTATTTTGGGGTTTGTCTCTCGTCTGTAGATTGGGGTTACTGGCCCTAACTTTAGGTCACTATATAGCAACGTTTCCTTCTCTCAATGATGTTCTCCAGAGCAGTCAGAGGGATCTGCACCGACACATTTTTAATTTTGACTTTTAAATTTTTTACTGGACCGACACATTTTTTTCAGTAACACTGTAGGGACTCCATCTGGCCCAGAATCCGAATTAGTCGATAATTCTTGGATACTCCTCTCTAGATCCGGTGTTTCAAACTCAATGTTCATCAGCACCCGCGCCCCACCCGGCAGTTCGTGACGGATTCCAATTTCGTTCTTCTTTTTTAGGTATCGGGGGTTGCACAATACTTTTTCAAACTGCACTCCTAGCAGTTCGCACATGCCCTGGTCATCTCCAATAAGAGCATCGTTATTTTTCAGAGGCCCCACTGAGGCTCAAATTTTGGCCTTTGACTGGGCATATTTGTAGAGATATTTGGGGTTTTCCCGAATGTCAGCCACCGCTCTTATCTCCGCTACTTGTTGCTCAGCCTTGTGTGAGTCCTGCAGTTGTCGTTCAGTTTCCTCAAATTTTTTCTTTAGATGCACCAACTTCCGCCTCTCCATATTCCTGGAGGCGGTCGCTATCTGTTTGTTCAAACTCGCTCGTTTTCTCGTGAGGATTTGTCTGTCCCTTTTAATTATGTGCCGTTTGGAGGTCGTTCTTCCCGGCGTGTGATGCCGGGAAGAACAACCCAGCGCACAGCTTGTACATTGCTTCGGCAGTTAACTCCTGGAACTCGGATCTCCAGTCGACTTCGAGGAGTTCGTTCCCAGTGGCCTCACAGTCTGTTCTTTGATGATGAAAATTTAGCCCAGCCAGGCCCTCTCGAGATGTAGGTCTGGACTTGTTACCAATCCCAATTGTTGTCTCGACCACCGCTAGTCGGTTGTCTGACAGTGCGGTCTCCTCAACACGAACAACAGCAACCAGTTCTTCATTACTGGTGAAGAACAGATCCAGGATATTGTGTTCTCTAGTTAGTACCAGCATGTGCACCTGTTGACTTGCCTAGCGAATCGAAGTAGTTGTGTTGCCAGGGCCCTATCCTGATCTTTGCGCCGTCCTTCACTGTCCAAGTGTGACCATCGCATGCGTATTAGGTTAAATCTCCAGCAACCACAATATTTAGGGAAGGTTATCCCAATTTGGCCACCTCTGTTTCTATTCTCTCGAGAGTTTTATTGAATTTTTCGGGCGGGCAGTCAGGCGGTCGGTATACGATAGCTATTCACAGTTAGAGATGGGAAATGTGTAGTATAACATGTTCCACATATCCCTTGGAGCCTAAATGCACGGGCACTGCTTTTGCCGCGATGGAGTTTCGCATCGCTCTCCACAGTGGACATCCCTCTCAAGTGTGGGCACCACTCTCTAGAGTGGGCATCATTCCCCAAAGTGGACACCACTCTCCAGGTTGGGGCATCACTCTTCAGAGTGGGCGTTATTCAACAAATTGGCATCACTCTCTGCAGTGGGCATCACTTTCAAGTGGGGGCATCACTCTCCAGATCGAGTGGGCATCACTCTCCAGTGCGGGCATCACTCTCCAGTGCGGGCATCACTCTATATTGTGGGCATCGCTCCATTAATGAGCTTATGTGGGTAGCAGCTTATAATTAACCCTGCTATACATAATGTATGATGCGAGCAGGCAGCGCAATCTTCTTTCTGTATGGCAGGTGTGTAGCTTTGTGCGCCGTGGCCTGAAAGTAAAAATTTTGAAACTGCTCCTTTTGTGACGTTTTGTGATGTGTAGTGACTTGTAATGACGTGTGATGACGTGTAATGACGTGTAATGACGTGTGATGACGTGTGATGACGTGTAATGACGTTTAATGACGTAATCATTTTGTCATTGGGATCCACAGCACAAATTTCGTTGCGTACTTTTACTTTAAGTAAATACCTGCGATATACGCACGCTGCACGCAAAGTGCATATACGCATGGTGTATGTACGCTGTGCGCACGCTCTACGATAACATATGCACATTCACGCTAGGTGTACGAACGGTGTGCGCATGATGCATGCATTTATACGCAGGTTGCAGTACATTGTGCGCAATATATGTCATTTCAAACTCATATTGTTACATATGTGCTTGTCAGCTCAAACATGTGCTGCTGCATGTGTTTGTCAGCTCAAACATGTGCTGCTGCATGTGATAACTGAAACATGTGCTGCTGCACGTGTTTGCTAACTGAAACATGTGCTGCTGCACGTGTTTGTTAACTGAAACATGTGCTGCTGCACGTGTTTGTCAGCTCCAACATGTCCTGCTGCATATTTTTGTTATATCAAACATGTGCTGCTGCATGTGTTTGCCAACTGAAACATGTGCTGTGTTTGTCATCTCAAACACTAACAGACATGGCGCCAAGCAGGCACCACGAGAGGCCCACTGACCGAGCATTTCCGACGGCAGCTCATCCGCCACCGCGGCCGACATTCCCAGCAAACCCACGAATATTGTGAATTTGGCTGAAAAATTTATGCCACGGTTATAGATTCATTGGGAATTTTACCATAAATTTTTATAATATTTGAATTCGCGATTTTGTCCTGGTGTTTTCGGGATACCCAAAGTTAGATTAACATTAGGTCGGAACCAACCGCGTCGTTCAGTGCGCGTCAAGGCAGGGTTAAGGGAGGTATGTGCTTCTGCGAATCATCCTTCAAGTATTCAGCGCAGGAAACTTTCGCAACTTCCTCCTCTACGAGGCAGCCTCGTCCCACTTGGTGGGAGGAGGGGGGATTTATAGAGGGGAAGAAGGGTGGGTTCGAGAGAAATAGGCTATTCTTTTGGAAGACAACGATGCTTCGTGCAGACAAGTTACTTGAATTTAAAATTTTTTACGCACATACATACACACACACACAACGGAACGTCTCAAGTCAATAGTATTCTTACCTTAAATTAATTTTGTCGTCATTATACTAATTATGTATATGACCGGCCGGAAAATTGTCCGAGAGGTGCTATGCGCGTACCGGCTATAATATAATTAACCGGACCGGTTATAATATAATTAACCGGTCTCGGACACTTTTCCGGCTGGTCTGCCGGCCGGTCTCGAAGGTTCAGTGAACATAAACTATCTCTCAAACTAATGAACGCAGCTCGATAAAAATTTGCACATGCGTTCATTGCAACGTAAGGAACCTCGTGATAATTTTTTCGATTTTGTCTTCGTTTACAACGTAACTGAACTGAAATAAAGCGATAATGCTTTAAATTCCGTTCATGTACTGGATTCCGCTTAAAACCAAATGCGTCACAAACGAAGGCGAAAGCGAAAAAAATATAACTCAGTACTCACTGCAGTGAGTGACAGAGAGCGTATTTTCTCGTCTACGAAAACGTGGTCACGGACGGACAGACAGACAGACGGACGGACATGACGATCACAATAGAGCCTTTTTTCCATGAATGAGAAAATTCGCTAAAAATGATCACGACATAACAACACCACGACTGGTCCTAAAAGTATCCGAGAGGCGCGTTTGGACAATAAATAAATTGACTGTATTTATCTTTGTAATAAGAAATTCAATTATTTGTCAAGAGAATGCACGTTTCTTATGAAGAAAATATATAATTCAATCGAGGTGACGATAGCTTATCAGCGATAAGCTCAAGCTGTCAACGAATTACGTCACATAGCGGTAGTTTGACGAGTTTTTTTTATCTTTCGCTAAAATTTCACGTTTTTCTGTAGGACTTGCCGAGAGAAACATTTATCTTGGTTAAATGTCAATCGATTGCGTGCGACTTGAAATTTCATAATGGTTAATCGAGAAAATTGTAATAAATCGCTAGCTCATTGAAGGATTATTAACGAATTTAATTAATTATGATTATTGATGATCCAGTAACAAATAGTAGAACATTCAGACAATGCTTTTCCGTCAGTTTGTATCATTAATAATAATGAATGACTAGTACTTACGCTTTTAAAATTAAATAGTGCAACGGTTTAAGAGATGAATTCATTACAACCCTTTGAGCATAAATTACATTTCTTATTCAATATAGTTTTTTTCGTTTGTAATTTTTATCAAGAATTTAAATTTGAGTAATTAAACAGTAATTGATATAAAATATATTTAAGTACTGTTTAATATCGAGGTATACATTCATTTATCACTAACACGATAATGCTTTAGTACAAAAAATGTAGTTTGAATTTGAATGACATCACCGGTATAATAGTCTACCAATGACATAATTTTCTAAATCACGTAGAAAACTGTTCAAAAATTTTGAGTCATAACTTAAGAAAATTTCTTCGACTCTCTCCTCACGCCGAATAAACAAAGTGAAACCGTTCAGAAAATGAGAACTTACTTTAGCAGAAACCAAATTGTACATTCTACCCACAACTACAAAAGTATAAATAATTTAGAACGCACCTCATGATACCAAGTAGAGCTTTTAATTCTGCAATGAAGAGTGTGAGGACAATATTTTAGCAGCGTTGAGCAAGACAGTGATGACGTCATGAGTGACCAGTAACTATGATGAAGATGATTTATATACAGAGCACATTGTGGTGCAATTGCAGCTGATGTAAGACCGTTTGTGGCTCAAGTGATCCTATATATTTCGTACTCTTCATAATATATTCAGTCTTGGGTAAGGCAACAAAGGTTCAGTTGTTCTCTAAACTTTTATTTTAACAAAAGCATTTTGTGGATGTTTCTCAATGAGCATTGCCTGCATTGGACCTCAACTTGAACTACCACATCATTAGTGGCCATCCGTGACGTTTAAAATTTAGTACTGGCTTCTTAAATTTAGGTCGCTTGGTTAAAAAAATAGACAAGAATACGTGTTGAATTACACTTGCTCAAAGATTTTTATCTTGCCGAGCCAGTCTATAGAATAAAATTAAGGCGAATATAGATTATCTTTGCGAGTAAATGAACACCAGGATACAAGGTTAAAATCTTGAGTAAAATACTTATTAAAAAATTAACAACACAGTAGCATTATGGATAAGAGGACGCGTGTGCCGGCATGGCAGTAAAGGCTTAACCCACAACTCTGGTAGGAATAGCATTATGCCTGTCTCTTATACACATCTAGATGTGTATAAGAGACAGGCTCAACGCCGCCTGACCAACGCCGCCTGACCATCAGCGGTGCCTGAACAACGCCGCCTGACCAACGCCGCCTGACCAACGCCGCCTGACCAACGCTGCTTTCCCAACTCTATAGCACTCTTCGAATACGCGCGGCACTCAGGTAGGAATAGCACTATACGCGCAGCCGTGGTACGAATAGCACTATAGATGAAGTACTCTGATAGGAATAGCACTATCCGTGCTGCCGTGGTTTGAATAGCACTATACATGCAGTACTCTGGTAGGAATAACACTATAAGTGCTGCCGTGGTAGGAATAGCACTATACATGCAGTACTCTGGTAGGAATAGCACTATAGGTGCTGCACTCTGGTAGGAATAGCACTATATGCGTGGCATTCTGGTAGGAATAACACTATACGCGCATCACTCTGGTAGGAATAGCACTATACGCGCATCAGTCTGGTAGGAATAGCACTATACGCGCATCAGTCTGGTAGGAATAGCACCGTACGCACGCCAGTGTCAGCGCGCAGGTTTCATTAGGCCGCCGCGGCCGCTGCAATAAAAAACATTTCTCTATGACGCGATGCTGTCTCCCAAGAAAATAAGCTCCTCGTTGCCACCAATGATGTTCATGACGCCATTGCTCGCCTTACCTTACGATGCAATCAAAGCAAATAATTTGATCGTCTATGACCGAGGCTTGACAGGAAAATGTCCGCTGGCAAAAATTTGCTGACCGTCAGCGAAATATTTTCCTTCCATTTGTTTTTATCGGAGGCCGTTTGGGTGAGACGCGTCTGGCAGCGATTCTACAGCACGGCCTATTGCAAACGGCCCCCTCCCCTCACCCCCCCTTAAGATGGTCAATAAAGATTAGGCCATTCAGGAACTTGTGTCCAGATTATGTTTCGCGTCCTAGCCCCCAAAACCTTGAAAGCTTTGATATTTCCGCTAGCGTAATTGTCACACGCGTTCCAAACTACTTTCCACGATATCTTTCAACTTTCTAACATTTTTTCTTTAAATCAAGACCAGTTCGTCAGCTGCAGCCAATTCCAGTTGATTAAACCATAAAATCTTATGTATTTTTCATCCTTTTCCCCAGGCTTCCCTTTACTTTTGGCCGAGATCTTGGGTTATTTCTTTAGTGTTATGATTATTGTCTTCCGCGAGCACACGTAATTTTCGAGTTGATGGCAATTGCCGCCGACCACATGCCAGATACCGCCATAATTTACAACTCCTCTTATTATCCAGCATAAAATGCATCCTGCTCACTGTCACACAACGGATGTTATCTCCTCCGATATAGATTGTGCTATTTTACCCTTAAATGACTCCAAAATCGAGCAAAATGTCGCTTTTCTTTATCGATTATGAGGTGACATTTATTCAACTTTACGAGGACGGGGAGTTGCCAAACGTCGCCATATATAACGGACAGTTTCTCCGTAGTCAGCGACTTTTCGCCTCCTTCCCCACCAAACCCCAGCCTCCCCAATGCCTTGGAAGGAACATTTTCAGTTCTTTTCATACAAACTTGAATTGTAATACGTTTCAATTCTTATTGCGGGTTAATTCGAACTTTTTGCGCTTCACATGACGAAGTTGATACTTTGCTCGGACATACTTGATGAATTCAGAGTTTTTTTTTATTATGGCAATTTTCGGTCGACGCCAAGTACGAAAAGGCAAAGAATGCACGCTGAAGTTTCCCTAGGCAGAGAGTGAGGGTAAAGCTGTCCAATAACACGAGCCTATGGCTCCGGCGACCATTCAATAAACATCATGCCATGTCTCCTGCCCTCAATACGCAAAAGAAAAAAATTCTATTCATTGTTCTGAAGGAAGCAAGGATCGCTCACGCGCCCAGACGTGCTGGACGCTGCGTAGCAGAGGCACAAGTGCTGGTGCTACTTGATGCTGGTGCTACTTAATGCTGGTGCTACTTAATGCTGTTGCTACTTAATGCTGGTGCTACTTAATGCTGGTGCTACTTGATGCTGGTGCTACTTAATGCTGGAGCTACTTAATGCTGGTGCTACTTAATGCTAGTGCTACTTAATGCTGGTNGAGACTAGCGTTATACCGCGCGTGTTACAAGACTATAGCGCTATACCTGTCTCTTATACACATCTAGATGTGTATAAGAGACAGGATCTAAACTCGTGTCATTTGACCGGATCTTTTCATGACTGGCGATAGTTTGAAGAAGCTACTAGACTTCCACCGGGTTCGATATGGTGCTAGGCATTTCAAGTCTGAACATATATTTTTCCTTAGCTTTATCTAGTAGCATGCTCATTCATATAAAAAATTAACCAAAATCTCGCTTCCAAATGTCGCAGTTCAAGTGTTATAAGGCCGCCCTGCATGCATATCCCTGGCTTCGCACGTTAAATAAAAAATCATTTAAAAAGTTCCAAAAAGGCCTTAAAACCTCATAAAAAATGCCAAGGCCCTTGCTCTTCTCCAAGTTTGCGGACATCGGAGCAAGAAAATCTGGTTTTACCGCAGTTTTTGTAAGGATTTTTTGTTAACGGACCGCATAGGCTGCGGTGTGTCGGCCTTCTAAGGCGAATGCATGCATAATTAGAGGAATGGAATATATTTTCATTTTATTATCCGCCTGAATAGACAGGTTTGCCAAAACTTTCTACAAATTTAAATTTTTAAAATGCTCAGTACAAGCAAACACGCCTGATAAATTTTTAAGCATGAACTCGAGACATAATGAGATACATATTTATGAAATATTTTTCAAGAATTGAACAAATGTGTCAGTATCACCTGCACCACCTGCACCACCTGCACCGCCTGCACCACCTGTACCACCTGCACCACCTGCACCACCTGCACCACCAGCACCGCAAACAGCCGCACCACCTGCACC